>NW_007731823.1:10312-15973 GCF_000696425.1 Galeopterus variegatus
TGGTTATTCATCAGGGGAATTAAATTTAGTCCCAATGAAATACCACTACAGAATGACAAGACTGAAACAATGAAAAATATGCATAATACTAACTGTTGCAAAGGATGTGGATTGGCTGGAACCAGCATAAACTTCTGGCTAGAAATATTTCAAAAAGTGTTTGATAATATCTACTATCACTTAGTACGTACTGCATTAGTCAGCTCAGGCTGCCATAAGCAAATACTGTAGACTGGGTGGCTTAAACAACAGAAATTTGTTTTCTCACAGCTCTGGAGGCAGAAAGTCTGAGATCAGGGTGCCAGTATGGTCAGGTTCTGGTGAGGGCTCTTTTCCTGGCTTACACAAGGCCACCTTCTTGCTGTGTCCTCACATGGCAGAGAAAGAAAGAGTGCTCTGGTGTCTCTTTCTCATCTTATAAGGGTTCTGTTGGCTCAGGACTCCACCCTAATGACCTCATTTAACCTTAATCATCTTCTTGAAGGCCTATCTCCAGTACAATCATGTTGGAGATTATGGCTTCAACATGGATTTGAAGGGGACCCAATTCAGTCCATAGCACCCATGTACTTCACAATTTAGCAATTGAACTGCTAGAATGCACTCAGTAGAAATGTGGTGCTAAAAGACATGCTTAAGTAGGTTCACGGTGGTAGTTTTTATATTAACCACAAACTGGAAACAGCCAAACAGGGCATAAACAATAGAGTTAAATTATTTGTGGTCCTTTGCTACCATGAAATTCTATACAGCAATGAGAATAAGTGAACTACTGCTACATGCAAGTAACATAGATCAATATCACAAATATAATGTTTAACAAAGGAAGTCAAACCCCCAAATACTATATAATTCCATTTATATAATGGTCAAAAACAGCAACAATTTATCAAAGGTGTGAGAAGTCAGGATAATTATCATCTTTGTTTCAGAACTTGAGAGATATCATTCCACTGAATTATAATTTTCATAGTTTCCATTTTATAGTCAGCTGTCAACTTTATTAATACTCCTTTGGAAGTAATTTCCTACTTCTACTTTTAAGATTTTTCTTTGTTTTTCATTTTTAGCAATTTGATTTTAGTGTTCCTCACATGTCCACTATGCTCTGTTCTGTTTTTATTTTTTATTTATTTATTTATTTATTTATTTNGTAAGGCAATCTTGGAAAAAAAAGAACAGTTTGGAGGACTTGTGCTGTAGGATATTAAGACGTTATTACACTACAGTAATTTAGACAGTGTATAAAAGACATGAGAAAACAGAACTCTCATTAAAACAGAATAGAAAATTCAGAAAACAGAACCATATATATGGTTCTTTAATCTATTATAGAGGGGATACAGTAGTAAGTCTACCAATTGCAATGATTGGTACTGAATATGCATATGGAAAAAATAGATCTTAAACTGTACTCCATGCCAAACACAAATTATTTCTAAATGGGTTGTAGATCTAAATATTAAATATTAAGAAACAGTGTTTGTATAAGATATTTCTTTAAGACCTTGGGGATAGACAAAGATTTCTCAAACAGAACACAAAACACACTAACAATAAAGACTGATAAATCAAATTGAAATGAAAAACTTATTTTCATCACTAAGAAAGGAAAATATAATACAGAGAGTAGGAAAAGACATTTGAAATAAGTAAAGAACTCCTGTGAATTAAAATAAAAAAGACAGACAATTGAATAGCAAAATGGGAAAAAAACTTCAATAGGCACTTCACAAAAAGATAATTAACATGGTTATTCATCAGGGGAATTAAATTTAGTCCCAATGAAATACCACTACAGAATGACAAGACTGAAACAATGAAAAATATGCATAATACTAACTGTTGCAAAGGATGTGGATTGGCTGGAACCAGCATAAACTTCTGGCTAGAAATATTTCAAAAAGTGTTTGATAATATCTACTATCACTTAGTACGTACTGCATTAGTCAGCTCAGGCTGCCATAAGCAAATACTGTAGACTGGGTGGCTTAAACAACAGAAATTTGTTTTCTCACAGCTCTGGAGGCAGAAAGTCTGAGATCAGGGTGCCAGTATGGTCAGGTTCTGGTGAGGGCTCTTTTCCTGGCTTACACAAGGCCACCTTCTTGCTGTGTCCTCACATGGCAGAGAAAGAAAGAGTGCTCTGGTGTCTCTTTCTCATCTTATAAGGGTTCTGTTGGCTCAGGACTCCACCCTAATGACCTCATTTAACCTTAATCATCTTCTTGAAGGCCTATCTCCAGTACAATCATGTTGGAGATTATGGCTTCAACATGGATTTGAAGGGGACCCAATTCAGTCCATAGCACCCATGTACTTCACAATTTAGCAATTGCACTGCTAGAATGCACTCAGTAGAAATGTGGTGCTAAAAGACATGCTTAAGTAGGTTCACGGTGGTAGTTTTTATATTAACCACAAACTGGAAACAGCCAAACAGGGCATAAACAATAGAGTTAAATTATTTGTGGTCCTTTGCTACCATGAAATTCTATACAGCAATGAGAATAAGTGAACTACTGCTACATGCAAGTAACATAGATCAATATCACAAATATAATGTTTAACGAAGGAAGTCAAACCCCCAAATACTATATAATTCCATTTATATAATGGTCAAAATGACCCCGTACTGGACCGGGGACCGGCAACGGAATCGCAACCCTCGGTGTTGCTCCCGCACCTCGCTCAGCCAGTGAGCGGGAACTGGTCTGTATGTGGGATCCGAACCCTCGGCGGGAGCGCCGCCGCGCTTCCCTAGCGGCGCACTATCCAGTGCGCCACCGGGCCGACCCCCTGTTTTTATTTTTAATTCCTCCCCCCATTTCCCAATTTGTCCAGTTTGTCCCTTCTTCCAGTTAAATAATTCTATCTTCTCTAGGTCTAATATTCTACTAAATCTATTCTACAGATTTAATAGAATATTAAATTTTAAATTTTAGGTCCATTTGATTTTTTTTATAGATTCCAATTCTCTGATAAAAGTCTCTACTTTTTCTATTTTTCTTTATACTTTTGAATGTATTCATTATAGTTATTTTGAAGTCTTTGTTGACACTAATACAGTTAATCTCATTATTTGTGAATTCTGAATTTGTGAATCTTCTTACTTGCTAAAATTTATTTGTAACCCCCAAGTCAATACTCACAACACTTTCACAGTCATTTGTGGAAATGTGCAGACTGGTGTACAACTTTATTCACCTGATGTATGTGTTCCTGGCTGAGACTGAACAAGGTAATGCTCTGCCTTCTAGTTTCAGCTTTCATATTTATAAACAAGTGTCCTTTTTGCGGTCTAATTAGTGCTTTTTTTTCTTGCATATTTGTGATTTATTTGGCAGTTTTTCTATTTCAAATAGCCCACAATCATAGTACTAAGGTGCTGTCTAGTGTTTATAGGTGCAAGAAGGCTGTGATGTACCTTACAGAGAAAACATGTGTTCTAGACAAGCTTTGTTTAGGCATGAGTTACAGTACTATTGGCCATGAGTTCAATGTTATTTAGTCAACAATATGGCACATGAAGAAAAAGAAAGAGGAAATTTGCTGGTCTATACATTCAGCCACTCTGGAAAGTGTTAAAGTAACATTTATAGTGCAGAGTGAAGTTATGGAAAAGATAGAAAAGTGGCTAAAGTTATGAATTCATGAGATGATGACAGATTAGAAAAAGCACAGTCGACAAACTCTAATGGGACATGGGTATTGGAGAGCTTGGGTAGAGTGGCTAATCTCTTTTATCCATTCAGGGACTGAATGGGTCAAGCCTGGCTTACACTTTTGGTAAGACTCAGTCTCAGTCTGATTTCTTCCTCTTGCTACGTGTGGCCATCAGGAATTTCAACTGAGAGCCTGACTTTCTTTTTTCTTCAATTCTGAGTAACTGCAGAATCTTTTGCTCCACTTTAAGGAGGTTTTGGCTTAGCACTTTGACTCACCATTTTTTATAACTTCAGAATTTGGCAAATATATTGAGAAGGATACTGGTTGTGTGTTTGAGGTTCCTGAAGTCTTCAATTTTGTAGCTTCAGCCCAATGTGACTGCAAAGACCCAGGTGTTCCAGTTTATTTTTCTCATAGTAGTGGCTCTGTGCCAGAGGCCAAACCTAGATTTTCAGATTCTAAATGTGCTCAGATTAGTAAGTGCCCAGGGGAAAACAATTGAAGATAGTTAGTGTTGCTTCATTACTCCCTCAAGGGCCGTAACCATTTGCTAGGGCTTCCATAACAAAGTGCCATAGACTGGGTGGCTGAAACAACAGAAAGTTATTTTCTCATAATTCTAGAGGATGGAAGTCTGAGATCAGGGTATTGGCAGAATTGGTTTCTTCTGAAGCCTCTCTGGTTTTTAAATGGCTGTTTTCTCCCTGTGTCTTCTCATGGTCTTTCCTCTTACATATCTGTGTCCTAATTTCTTCTTATAAGGGCAATAGCCATATTACATTAGGGATCATCCTAATGATCTCATACAGTCACATTTTGAGGTACTGGGAGTTAGGACTTCAACGTACAAATTTGGTGGTCATGGGGGACACAATTCAAGTCTATAACAAGGGCTTTCTACTTCTGTCTGTAGTTCTCATAATGGTTCTTTGTCTTCTAGGCACCAGAGGGCTGTGGGAAATTCCACTGTGGTTTTCTGAGTTTGGGTTTAACCCTTTATCCTCCTGCACCATGCAACTTCAAAATTCAGTAGATGTCTTAAGAGAAAAATGTCATCAGTTTGAAGCCACTCCATTTTCCATTTATGTCTCTCTATCCCTATGCATCTGCTACAAGCTCTGTTCTATAAATTTCTTTGCACTCATCCAGCATCAGAGCTCTGCCTGGGCCAACCCCAGATTCTCAGCCTCTCACCCATGCCCAGAATCAGCAATTGCCCACAAGGGCACCCGAACCCCTAGCTCATCTCTGCAATGTTTTCCCCTGTGAAACTTCACTCCCACTAGTCCTCATTGTTTCTGCAGCTCTCTGATGCCTTTGAATGTATGATTTTTGAAGGCTGTCAAGTTTTTCTTGTTCTCCATGGGAACACTGGCTTGCATGAACTTCTCTGTCCTATCAGGAAAACAGGCCAATTGTTACCTTTAAGAAAGAGATGGGTAGTAACTGGTAAGTGACATAAAGATAGTCTCTGACTTAATCTGGGAGTTGGAGTGTGAAGGTGTATTATTAAGAAATCCATTGGGGTTGGCCCGGTGGCGCACTGCTACAGTGCACCGCTTGGGAGTGCGGCGGCGCTCCCACCGAGGGTTAAGAAATCCATTGGGGTCGGCCCGGTGGCGCACTGCTACAGTGCACCGCTTGGGAGTGCGGCGGCGCTCCCGCCGAGGGTTCGGATCCCACATACAGACCGGCCGCTCACTGGCTGAGTGAGGTGCGGGCGCAGCACCGAGGGTTGCGATCCCATTGCTGTTTCCAGTCTGGTACGGGCGCGACACTGAGGGTTGCGATCCGTTGCTGGTCAGTAAAAAAGACAAAAAAAGAAAAAAAAAAAAAAAAGAAATCCATTGAGTTGTACACTTAGGTCTACATGTTCTGGCATGTATGTTATATTTAAAATAAAATGTGTACTTTAGAAAAAAACAACACAAGGGGCCGGCCCAGTGGCGCACTGCTATAGTGCGCCGCTTGGGAAGCATGGCGGCGCTCCCG
>NW_007731823.1:16263-47131 GCF_000696425.1 Galeopterus variegatus
TTAAGAAATCCATTGGGGTCGGCCCGGTGGCGCACTGCTACAGTGCACCGCTTGGGAGTGCGGCGGCGCTCCCACCGAGGGTTCGGATCCCACATACAGACCGGTTCCCGCTCACTGGCTGAGCGAGGCGCAGGAGCGACGCCGAGGGTTGCGATCCCGTTGCTGGTCCCGGTCCGGTACGGGGGTGACACTGAGGGTTGCGATCCATTGCCGGACACGGAAAAAGACAAAAAAAAAAAAAAAAAAAAAAAAGAAAAAGACAACACAGGAAAGGAAAACATAAAGCTATGTGGTAAATACAACTCTCCCAAAACTCAATGGCAAAGTAGCTTTGATAAAGGGGCTCCAGTTCATTCCCCAGCTTCTCTGCCCTTGGATTCATGTTCTCCATCTTTTCTTGTGAGGACTTCCATCTCTTTTAATATGGGGTGATTAGGACCACAATTCCCTCTTTCTTACTCTTTCATCATACAGTTTCCCAAATCTGAGTCCTTGTGTCAGGACTAGTTTCACAGAAGCTTGGCATTACCATCATGAGAAAAAAAATTTGGGGCTCTAGATCTCACAGGCTTGGGAGGGGGCAGATCATGTCTTCATGCATGGTTTTCTGGATGGAATAATTTGCAGGCCCATCTGTTTAATTAACATGGTGCTTGTTGGTCTGTGCACATACCCATATCACTGAAGACAATATTAGTTCTCAGAGACAGTCCATTCTTTAAGCAATAAGAGGCAAAAAAGTAACTGCTCTAGTGCTTGTAAGCTGCAGAACCCTTTCTTTCCATAAAGTTAGTAAATCTAATTATTATTCTTTCCTCCTTCCAGATTGAGACCTTTGGGGCCTACTGGAATAAGAAAGAAACCATATGCCCCTTTATAAAGGCTCTCTCAATTTTACAAAATGAAACTGAAATGTCTACTCTAGAAAGATCTCTTTCCCCGCTCAGTTCCCACCTGGGGAAAGGGATGAGGTTTAATTACAATTATGGTAAACACAGCGCAGGAGAAATATGGCATGTAATGAGAGTGAATTACAGGGGGTGCATGACTGGGAGACCACCAAGTTGAGCTCATTCACAGCCTCTGCTTCTATGTCCTCTCATCCGTGTGCCCACCATAACAATTCGGTAGCTGCTGAAGATGAAGACTGGCTAATGTCAATGGCCTTTTCAGTTGTTCAGTGCCTCTTCCATAGTGAATACTTTCTGGCAGGCTTTGAGATGAGATACAGGTTTGTTTGGGTCCACACCTGTATGTCCATCTACATATCTCTAACATGGACATCCCTATCTCCAATCTTTCAGATGTTTTTTACATGCTTTGAAAAACCAGCCAGGAATATATTCTCACCTTGAGCCATGGGAATTGGTGCCTTATCCAAGTTAGTGGATAAAGACTGAGTTGATTCTGAGAAAAGGAAATAATATGGAGTTTGTATTTTATACCTCCATCTCCAAACACACACACACACACACACACACACACACACACACACACACACACACACACACTTTTCTGTATGCATCTCCAACCACTCTTCTACCCACTAATGTTAGGCTTTGGCAAAATTTCGAGTGAGAGTGGGTAGTGTGTACGTTATAAACCCTTCAGCATCCCTGTTGGATGGAAGTGATGTCTTCAAAATCACAAAATTGTTACGGAAGTGGAAATTGAGTATCACACAGATTAAGTAACTTTCCAAAGTCAGTGAGCTATTGAAGAGTGGTTCTAAAACCCAGGACAAATGAAAATATCATCAGTAAAGTGACATAGTGGCCTTAGTGTCCCACTGTCCTAAGTTGACCTCTAATCTCACATCTACTGTGCACTGTTTTCATAGAAGGAAAGGTGTTCTCAGAGAGGAAAGAGCACAAGCTTTGGAGTTAGGCAGACGTGCATTCTACCTGACTTTCAGTTTCCAAACATGTGTCTTTGGGAAAATTATGTTTTGTGGACTCACTTTCCTCCTCTGTAAAATAGAGTTAGTTATACATAATGTATAAGATTGATAAGATATTTAAATTTGTATAGGCAAAAGCAGTACAGGTTGAGCACATGGAAGAAGTTTAGCAAATATCTGTTTCTATCTTAGGAAGATACAATAATGATGGACGGAGTCACCTCCTCAATCTCCCAGAGGAGCCAGCAGCTTATCAAAAGAGGCTTTAGCTTACCTCACTGAGAAACTAAGGTCTTATTGTACATTAGCCTCAAGGTTGACATTTGGAAGGCATTTGTACCAATAGCAATTATGTTCCTCAGTCCTGGATTTCCTGTTAATTATTCTGAAAACGTACTCACATGCTGTCAACAAGCCTAGTTTCAAAATCAAAACTGTAGCCATTTTTCATCCTTAATAAAGTCTCCTTCCTGTCTCCTCTCTTCTGCTTCATAATTGAAAACATCTTAATTCTAGAGAATTTAAAGAATATGGGAAAACAGAAAATATAGTCCTCCTTTCCCCACTCTCCCTAATAATTGTTCCCCCCAAAAGAAAATGACCTCTCCTTTGTTCACTGGGCACAGGGCTCCTACATTCTCTGCCCTAGTCAATGTACATACCAAGGCTCCATGTCAGTGACTGTCAGCTCGTTGTCCCCACTTCAGACATAAAGAAACTGAGGCTTAGAATTTACCTCCTTTAGTCAAGATTATGCTGTAAATTTCAGAGTCAATATTTGAGCTCAAGTGTGTCTGACATCAAAATCCATGTTTTGTTTTATTGGTTTGTTTACACGTGCATGTGTTAGGTATGTGCCTTTTCTTCCTAAAATCGTACCTCACACACACAACACAAACCCACACCCCGCTCATGCTTATGCATGCACACAGTTCACTGCCTCCTAGCTTTGATCTATTGCAGAGAGAAGGAAGCACCTCCCTTCTTCATCAGCTTCCGTCCTGCACGTCTAACATCAACGTCTCCCCTGACCCCAGCGAATGCCCAAGAAACAGTACTTGTGAATTAAGCATATTTATTTATAGATAAGCAAGGTGTTGTGTTAGTTACAACCTAGAACTTTCTCCTCGGGTCTGTGGACTAGCTCAAACACAGTAATAATATTAATTTAGGATGATTAGAAGAATCACAAGCTCTTCATGGGTGGGGACCACGTCATTTTCTTTCCGTGGATCCGCATGGAATAGAGCCCTTATGAACTAATGAAAGAAAAGATGATAAATTAGGGAGCACCACAGTGCTGAAGAAAGTTCTTTGCCAACAACTAGACATCATGGGAGCTCATCTCAGCACTGCCACTGATTTGCTAAGTGACTTGGGAAAGTCACTTTTCTTCTCTGAGCCCAAGTTTTCTCACCTCTGGAATGAGAGTTTGAGCAGGACGGCTCTCCAGGTCTCCATCTCTGTGTCCTTAGCATTCAGCCAAGCGTTTGGGGCTATGATGTCTTCAGCCACATCTCCATACTTGGGGACAGGCTACCACAAATCATTAGTATCCCTCTTTCTCACCAGCCATCCCCACTGGAGGGCAAAAATGCCCTTTCACCGCCCCCCTTCCTGATAGTGCAGATTTTAAAGGTTGAGGGAGCCTTTTCCCTCATTGACTGTGTTTGCAAATAAATAGGTTCATCTATGCAAAGAAAAGTCCACTCATTTCAAAACATCTTCACCAAAAACAACAATGTATATTAATTGTCCTAAATATTTCAGAATCCCATGCCTGCTGCCAAGGAGCCCTTCCTTCAAAGAGCTCTGATGGGCAAGATTGAGTCAATATTATTTCAATCAGAACTTCGTATAGCTTTGTGGGTTTGACTGCTGAGGAAAGAGATGTGGAGAGGCAGCCCTTGGTTTCCCTTGTGGTTTTAGTGCTGAAGGTTAAGGAAATCATTGCTGTCATCTTGAGGCTTCTTTGTCTCAGCTGAATATCATCTCCCTGCCAGTTAAATGAGTTTTAATTACCAGGAAAGTAAGCAAATGTCTTTTAAATACATCTAACTGCTAAAGTACTTTTGGATCATACTTGGAGCCAAACTCTGGAAAAGAAAGCAATGTATCAAATGCCTCCTCTTTCCGAAGGGAAGAGTAGATGATTCCTGGTGTTCATCCTGAAGGCTGTTCTCTAAATGGTAATAAGGCATCACTAGGTAAATGTTGGCTGGAAATTTGGGAAACAGAACATTTCCATGCAGTTCAGCCTAAGGGCATGGATGGCTACAGGGGAGAGAGGCTAATCTGAAGGCAGAGGTACCACATACTTCCAGTAAGGGTAAGTGTTGGGGAAGAAATCCCAGATTTGGTTATATGTGGTGAGCCTCAGATTGTGCAGACATTGAGAATATCATTGTTTCCCTGAACAAGCACCGCCCCCCAGATGCTGCTAATTAAGTTCCTGCTCTACTGTCCTTATGCCAGTCTTTTGCCCATGTATCATGAAGAAAAGTAGAAGCAGGAGAAACCGATACAACATTTCTGGCAGTAAAAGAGATTCCCTGTGTTATGGGAAGGGAATGTCATTGTCACAGCACATCCAGTCCAAGTCCCCATCTCCAACAGAACTAGCTTCTGCAAAACCTTCTCACCCTTGAGAAATGCAGCACATCAGAGGCTTCCTTCTCTCGTCTCCCGGAACTATATTCTGGATTCCCATCAACAATGTCAAGGCCCAAATCTGGGGAGTGAGCTCAAGCCAGCGAAGACCCCTGATCTTGGGGGCCTCCTCACCGAAGTTTTATTAGATCCTGCTAATGCACAGAGAGCCAGGAGGCTGCTGCAGGCAGTGTGGGCTGCAGAGCAAATTGTTTTCCAGAGCTTATTAAATGTGCTTCCTTGGGGAAGTGTCCTCTTTCTGCAAGAGTGGGGGCTTGCAGTCTTGTTCCGGGGCCTCCCATTTAGTGATATGTTCTGGAATAGGGTTTGGGGTCTGTGATTTGCTACCAGGCTAATGAGAGAGAAATTCACTTGGCTTCTGAGGGGTTGAGAATGGCATTCAAATCTCATTTAAACTTGTGATTTTAAACTTGCAACAGTATCACTTGAGGGAGCTTGTTTAAAATGAGCAGACCTAGGTTCCAGTTCCATAGATTCGGATTCAGTGGGTTTGGAGAGGGCCCTGTGATTCTGCCTTTTAACAGCCACCCCTCTCCTGCTTAGTTCTAATGTAGGGTCTCAGGACCCTTAGGGAGAGATCTGGCAGGGGTAGGCTGGGGGTTGGCAGCTCTCAGTGCGCTGAAAACACTGTGCTTGCTGACTTTGTTTCCACCACGAGCAGGAAAGAGGCTGGTAGAATATCAGACCATATTGTTTCTGGAGAGGGCACACTGACCATCTTTCAGTTGGTGGCCAGCCCTTGGTGGGTTTAGACTTGTAAGTTTGGCCTTAGTTTTGTCTCCTCCAGAACTATTCCTTCTTGCCAGGGGCTCCATCACTGGGAATTGGGCCACATCACATTCTCATAACCTTCTAAGATGGTTCCACAAGGTGACAGATGCTGTTACCTCCACTGAGGACCCAGATGGTGTTGCATGTAGTAACAATTCTGCACTGGGGCTGGCTTCTTCCAGGGAAGCTACGACCTGAGTAGTAAATCAGACACTGCTGGAGAAGCAGGATGGCAGAATAAGATGCTGACGATCCCTCTGGAGGTCCATAAATGTGCATTGACAAGGACAGACTGCAGAATGTCAGCTGGGCAGGGAGAGGGGGGTAGCAGGGCAGGGTGGGGAGGAGGGAAGCAAAGTGGGTGCTGCAGAAACCGGGACCCCTGCATCCTCTCCTCTCTCAGTTACTAGTTAGCTGGGGTGGGGCTGGGGGCGGGCATGGCACCAGTGTCCTGGCTTTCAGGGCTTCTGTGTGCTCTTACAAAATGAAGAACTCACCACAGGTACCCCCAACTCCCACCGTAAGGATTATTTTGAGCTAATAAGCAGGTGCAGGAAGGGTGCTCTGACCCTCTCCGTTTTCTTCCTGGAAACAGGAGATAAAACCCCCATGTGGAAGATGGTCTTTCTATACCAGAAGGAAAGTACATTCTTACCATCAAGGAAAGGAAGTTGAGACTGGTGAATTCTAAACAAACATTCCTCATGAAGATAATTTTTATCTTCCCTGAGCCTCCGCACATAGTTGACTTTTCTACAATTGCCTCTCTTTCCTCAACATAGTCTAAAAGTATTTGGGTTTTGCCATTTCTTTGGGTCTTCATTTCCTTATAAGGGCTCCTGTGTTCCATAAAACTTATATTAAATAAATTTGCATGCTTTCCTCCTGTTAATCTGTTTTATGTCAGATTAATTCTCAGGTTCAGATGAAAAATTCTAAGAGGGAAGAGGTATAATTTTGTTTCCTTTATACTTAAGCAGCACATCACCACAGAAGGATTATGTCCTGGGACAGCAGTTCTGGTCCTTGACCTGCCCTTTGTTCCTGTACATTCCTGGGTGCTGAGTCTCTACCTGGGGCAGAAATGCACACAGCTTCTGTTATCTCTCTGTGCTGAGTTACTTTTTCCTAAACTTGTCTTCACTGAAGCAATGCTGTTCTGTAGGGTCTGGCACTTGAGAATTACTGTATTTCTTTGGCAGTGTCATATTTTCTTGTTTTTTTTTTTTGTTCTGTAGGGTCTGGCACTTGAGAATTACTGTATTTCTTTGGCAGTGTCATATTTTCTTGGTTTTTTTGTTTGTTTGTTTGTTTGTTTGTTTGTATTTCTATTATCTCTACGTTGATGTCTGGTCATCTGGTAGATCAGTTGCTGCTTCTATTACTCTAGAGTGGGTTTTGAGGAGAAAGACTTCCTCTACTTTTTCCAGGCTCCTCTGGTGACTCTTCTAGTATCAATGCAGCTGAATATGTGGCAGGCCACCTGCATGGTGGCTGTGGCTCCTACTGTGGTGACTAGCTATCCTTGCAGGGGTAGAAGCTGTGGAGACGACTGTTGTGGACCACCTCCTCAGAAGCTGTGTGGGGCCTCCTGGTCACAGTGGGTGGGTGGTGCTGGGTCCTGCCTTATTTGCAGGTGGTGAGTGGGCTTCCTGGGGGCTTTTTCCCTGTCTGTGCATCGCTGGTTGGGGTGGCAATTGGCATGCTGGTCCTGTCTTATTCTTGGGCCAGTAATACTTTTTGATGCTGTTTGCCCATATCCCACATTCTTCTCCCCTCCAGCTTTATTTCCCATTTTTGAGAGACTGCTGTGGAATTAGTGAGTTCTTCTAACAAATAACTTTTTATTTTTTAATTTTTTTATTTTAATTTTTTTTTTCTTTTTCTTTTTTGTGACCGGTAAGGGGATCACAGCCCTTGGCTTGGTGTCGCCCAGCACCGCTGCTCAGCCAGTGAGCGCAGCGGCCAGTCCTATGTGGGATCCGAACCCGCGGTGGGAGCGCTGCCGCGCTGCCAGTGCCGCACTCTCCCGAGTGAGCCACGGGGCCGGCCCTAACAAATAACTTTTTAAAAATTGTGTGCCTTTCCACAGATGGTCTATTTAGGCAATTCTTTATTGCTTCACTTTTCTACAAAAACCAAGCAAAGTGACTGATCAGACTTTGAGGCCCTGACTCCTGGAAAAACAAGCTGGACATTCCTCCACAGCACTGCCATCTCTGGGGTCTAGACTTCTCCAGGACACCTCTCACCACATCTGCTCCTCCACCCCAGCCTCCTCTGCCCACCTCTGGCCTCCTCTGCCCACCTCTGGCCTCCTCTGCTCACCTCTGGCCTCAGCATATTGCACCTGCTCTGTCCTCTTCTCTTCCACGTAGCACCCAGGCTTCCTGGTTCTCTTGTTTCATTTTGGTCTTAGCTCAAAGTTTTCCTTTGTAGAGGGTCTTTCCTGACTCTCACACCTTACACAGCTCTCTCATTACTCGAGATACCCTTATCCTGCTTTATTTTTCCTTCAGAGCTCTTTAACCAGTGATTCTTAAACCTAGCTATAATTTAGAAACACTTGGGGACCTGGTCAACCATATAGATTCCCAAGCTCCAATCTCTGATTTAATTAGTCTATGACAGAGGAGTGTGTTTTTTTGAAAAGCTCTTAAAGAAAAGGTAATTCTTATGTGGAATTAGGGCTGAGAACTTTTGACTGAACACTGTTATATATTTGCTATTTGACTAACTATTAGAATAATAGAAGATTGCAAAAAAAAAAAAAATCACAAATTTCTCCCCAAACTGTGAACATGTCATTCTGCAATGTATCTTTGAAGTATCTCTCACCAGGAGATGGAATACCCTTACATCAGAGATGGCCTCGTGACTTGCTTTGGCCAATAGAATGTTATAGACATAACATTGAAGAACTTCCAATGCTACTGTGCTGGAAGAAGAAAGGTCATTTGCAGCAGAGATAAGCTGCCCCAGCTGAGGCCCCCATAGACCAACCAGCTGATGCCTGGCTCCACCTGCTAGATGGGACCATGCAGCCCTGGTCAAGGCACCAAATGACTGCAGTTACATGAAACCCCAAGTGAGATGGGTAGAAGGTAGAGTTGCATGAGTGAGCCCAGGTGAGAATAGCTCAGTGTTGCAACCTAGCTAGGTCCAGCCCAAATTGATGACCCACAGAGTTTACAGTAGATGGTTATGAAACTGACAGTCAAAAGAGAAAGAGTTTAATTTATAATTTAGTTTAAGTTTAGATGTTAAGTTTGGCATAGGTTAAAAAGTTTTTTGGTCACTAACTTTTCTTGCTATATAGCCTGCAGTTTATGATTAAATAAGAGCCATTGAGTCAGGAATCACAGGATGCTCTTTCTGCTTTGTGCCCTAGAGATGATGTCCCTGATACGCAGGTCACACGCTATTTATCATAAGATGTTTTACAGACCTTGAGAGCAGATCCCAATAGCCCTGATCAGCTCAAACTGGATGAAACCATGGGTCCCTTCACTGGGCTTGTGAGAATGATGGATGGGTGACCTCCTGATGTCAGAGGGCCTAAAACTCCACCCATCATCATGTTAATGGCACCATGTTTTATACATATGTCCCATGAAGAAGCATGATAAGACAACTGTGTATGTCTAGGGGACTTTCCAGATTCCTTCTTCTTTGTTCTCTATCCTCACCGTTCACCTTCCCATTTTTTTGTCCCCTTCCACCAATCATCTGTCCCGACAGTCCCTCTATTCCCGCACACTAATGATGGATGGGTGACCTCCTGATGTCAGAGGGCCTAAAACTCCACCCATCATCATGTTAACGGCACCATGTTTTATACATATGTCCCATGAAGAAGCATGATAAGACAACTGTGTATGTCCAGAGGACTTTCCAGATTCCTTCTTCTTTGTTCTCTATCCTCACCATTCACCTTCCCATTTTTTTGTCCCCTTCCACCAATCATCTGTCCCGACAGTCCCTCTATTCCCGCACACTTTGCCTTAAATAAACCTCACTCCCCGCCATCGAGGAGGCAGATTTGAGGTTTACCTCCCATCTCCTCACTTAGCTGCCCTGCAAATGAACTTCTTTCTCTGCTGCCAAAACCTGTTCTTAGTGTTTAATCTGCTGTTCATGGGGCAATGGACCTTGTTTGGTTACAGTCATTGCTTTAAGACCTTAAGTTTTTTGTGCCCCTTGTTATACAGCAATAGATAACTGATACAGAATGTAAGTTTCAACAGAGCAGAGAATTGTGGGGGTTTTTTGGTTGTTGTTTGTTTGCTTTTGCTACTCTATCCCCATCATCTAGATTAGTGCCTAACAGGGCACATGACAAGTGCTTAACAAATGTTTTTTAAATAAACTAATGAAATATCAGGCCTTTACAAAGAGCTGTTTTGCACTTTGCTAAGAATCCAGTTGGCAGCATGGGAGACTTCTGTAAGTACTCAGAGTCAGCTAATGAGAAAGAATATGACTCCTTTCTCCTCCCCCAAGAAATATCTTAAACCGCTGCAGTGAAGCTCTCCTTTCTCAGTGGGCCATTTCATAAAAGGGTTGTTTAGCATAAATCTTTGCTGATTCAGGAAATCTGTTTTTTTTCCTAACTCCTTAGCTTAAACACTTCTTAGTTCAGATATACTATAGAAATTAACTGCTTCCTCCAGTCCTCCCCTGAGAAGAGCCCCAAGGTAGCCAAGGCTGTGAAGACCCTTTACCAAGGAGGTGGGCAGGGGGTGGCAGAGCTGGGAGCAATGAGGAATAAGGCATTTGTGAAAAACTGGTAGTCAGTGACAGTGATTTAGTTCCAGTCCCTGTTATAAGCAGATTGGGCCCTTTGTAAAAAGTTGTATCCAGAAGCAGAAAGGTTGACTTTGTGAGTCCCAAAAAGAAGAGGAACTATGAGGATTACGGGGTGGACTAACCAAGAACTGAGCGCTGAGCTGGAGAGTTTTTTGAGTCCATCTGTCTACAGCTGGATTCCCCTGAAGCAAACCCTGAAACTAGGTTTGGGTGATCCCAGGAAACACAAGTATGGAAGTGGGGAGGTGGCATAAGAAAGGGAAGGAAACCAACAAAGGATGTGTTGATGAGCAGGTTACTGTGTGGGCATCTGGAATTCAGTCCTGCGGGGACCTCTGGCAGATGGTGGACAACACACTTTAGAGTTGTCCTCCTCCATGAAGCAAGGAAGCTGGCCCATACATCCACCTACTTCCTGCCTGCTCCGTGGAGGTGTATTGCATGCTCCTGGGCCAGAGCAACCCCTTAGGAAGGACAGGGTAGAACAATGGTGAGTGCAGGGGGGCATGAGAGTGGACAGCAGAGCAGTGACTGCCTCTGCTATGAAAACATTAGTTCCTAGGAGAGCCCATCCTGAGCAACACAGCTCCTGAAGGGAACCAGGTAGCTGGTGGGAGAGATCTGCCAGGCCCCGGGAAGCTCCGTGTCCAGGCATTCACCCCAGACTTCCCTCCCTACTCAAGATACCTCTGCTGCCTAAGGGTTCTAGTCTTCAGATCTTTAGAGCTTTCTTAGAGTGGCAGTAATGAAGAGAGCAGATGGTAAAAGCAGTAGTAGCAACATCATATTTGATATAACAGCCAACACTTATAGAATGCCACCTGTATGCTGAACAAGGACTGTGTCATTGCATCCTCAACAATGCTGTGAGAGAGGGAGATCGTCATGAAACATATTTTGTATCTGAGAGAACAGGTAATAGGAGATGAAATAATTTGCCCAAATCACACAGTTAGATGTAAGAGTTCAAATCCCAGCACTGTCCCTAGGTCCCAACACACTCTTGACTGTTACCCTGTTTTGATTCCCTGGAACAAAGTGACAAAAGGCTTATGGTCAGATATGAATTTTTATGGTGGTCTTGGAATAACTGGATGACTTTGGGCAAGTTATTCAACTTCTCTGAAACTTAGTTTTCTCATCTGTAAAATGGGCTTAAGAATCTATCCCAATGGGGCATGCGTAAGGAGTAAATGAAAATGTATGTTTTGGCGGCTGGCACATAGGAAGTCTCTACAAAAATGTACTCTCGCATCCTCCTGTGGACTCTGCCTTCTTTCCAGGAAACATCTTCCTTACTCTCCTCTACGGTGCTTAGAGAACACCCCAAGGCTTGCCTTTGTCTTGTGCTGCTTGAAATTTTCCATCTAAGCGTTCATTTAGATTTCACTTCCCAGCTAGGTGCTGAGGCAGGGACCTAAATTTGACCTTTTATTATTGTTGTTCCTGCAGTTTCTAGAACATGGGTTTAGTACTGGCACTGAGTTAATACTTGATAATGATTATTGATACTTTTTTTGTTAATAAGAAAATTAAATAAGTATTTTGAATATAGAAAAATGTGCAGAAAATCTGATTCTGGTATCTCTGGAGGGCATTTTCCATCTGTTCTGAGTGTCTTACTAGCCCTCAACTCAAGTATTTGGGGCTTCTGGTGAATACTAAGAACCACTGTCATCAAGCTGGATTCTTGTCATAAATGATAGCCAGCCTTCACAGTCAGCTTAATGAGTGTCACCAGTACTCCTAGAGCCAGCAACTCCAACAGTTGGGTCATACTGGGCACACACCATGGTAGAAGCATTCTAGATATTGCCTTGTTTAATGTGACTTAAAACCTAGGATGTAAATGGTATTAATATAGTTGAGAAAACTGAGTCCTAGAGAAGATAAGTAACTTGCCCAATGTCACACAGCGAGGAGTGGGTAGAGCTTGGATTTGAGGTATCTCTCTTACAGTTTTTTGTCAACTCTGCTGAAGGGTTATAACTCTCCATTATTCATTTTTCTATAGTTCCCCAGCCTTTTCCCCGTCGGCTGGGACATATGTTCAGTCCTGTAGGTGAAGGTGGATACTTGCAGAGCTGGAAGATGTCCAATCTGAGGATGACTTTGCAGATCTTTGTTTAGAACCACTAACTCACATTAAGGTAAATTATTCATTTATTTGTTTATTATCTTTCTCTTTTTTCTAGAACACAAATTCAAAAAAATGTTTATTTTGTTTACTGCTATATCCCATTATATAGAACAGTGCCTACCGCATAGTAAGGGCTTAAAAATATTTGTTAAATGAATAAATCCGTTATATGTTGGTTTAATGGTTTAATCATCAGTGGAGCCCTCTTGCTTCTAAGCTATTTGAAGGCACCTCACTCCTCCCTGCCCCCTACACAGACATACACCATCACTTCACTTTACCCTCACAAGACTCTTGTGCTTACCTGGCGAGATGACATATATGAAACCATAAAGCACTTTAGGTGTGTAACCCATGTAAAAGCACGGTCCTTGTATGTCCCTGTCTCTATGGAGTTGTGATTTGAGAGCTCAGACCAACACATAGAGAATTATAAAAGGAAGTTAATTTTTTATTTATGTCCCTTATCACTTCACTTTACCCTCACAAGACTCTTGTGCTTACCTGGCGAGATGACATATATGAAACTATAAAGCACTTTAGGTGTGTAACCCATGTAAAAGCACGGTCCTTGTATGTCCCTGTCTCTATGGAGTTGTAATTTGAGAGCTCAGACCAACACATAGAGAATTATAAAAGGAAGTTAATTTTTTATTTATGTCCCTTGAAGAATGTTGAAGTTGACTCAAGTCATAAGCTATAGCAATTTTTCTGAAAAGCATCTTTCCTCTCCTTAATTTTTTTCCACCTGCTGTTGCTCTGGTATTCCCCAAAGGCTTTCTCAATGCCCAACCCATTTGGCTTTTCTCTCTTTTTCTTCCATCACCACTTGCAGGCTTAACATTAAGTGGACTGACTGAGCTTAGTTGTCTAAGTCTTCTGGTCTTCTCTCCAGTTTCCCTAGTATGCTATCACTTGCTAGCTGCGTAGCCTTGGGCATGCTATATAGACAGTTCTTCAGCTTTTTTATATATGACAGGTGAGCAATTAATCCTGTGAGGAAAGTGCTATGAAGATTGAGTTCATACTCATAAGATGCTTAGAACAGTGCCTGGTATATAGTAAGCACTTAATAACTGTAACTGCCATTGTTATTAGTAGCTCATGTCCAGTACCCTCCAACCACAGTGGTGGAGCCCACCAAAGAATGGTGTGATTTCTGTGTGCACACGGGAATAGGGCTAAGATGAACACAAGATAAATCCCAATCTGGAAAGGACTATAATTGAGTCCATCTGAGCTCCATTTCCAATATATACTTTGGAAGCAATTTAATGGGACATAGCACTTCAGGTTTAAAAGTTATAGTCAGGAAAGGGGCTAGGGTGTTTGTATTACGAGCATTAAATATCATTTTTCTCTATTTATGGCATTTCTTTTTCCAATCATGTTTTTCTCGTAGCACAAATTCAGTCTGATTTAGAAAGGAGTCCTGATAAAGAAAATCCAAACTTACGAATAAGATAGAATCAGGAAGTGTTGATTTGCTGCTTCATCTTATTCTAAATTTTAAAAAGGATCTTTTAAAGTTGCAAACTCTCCTTCTGGGTAACTTGTGTGTGGGTTTCAAAGCATTAACTCTCTGCTCAGGGTTTATAGGAGTTAGGGTGGTGTGAAGGAGAGAGGAATAGAGAAATGGAAATGTAAGGCTGTAGGAACCACGGCCAGCGCCAGCGGAAGCGCAAGGTGAAAGGGAGGTGAGAGTGTGGCTGAATTTTAACTTAATGCAAAAGGGAGACAAAAGGGATTCACAGGGGAGAATGTAATACACATCCTTGTTAATCCTGCAAGGAGAGGCACAGTTTTAAGGCTGGTCCCTGCTAATCTGATAAACTTTTACTTAGTTTTTAATGTTTCAATGTCATATAAATGGATATATCACCTGCTTTCTCCCGTGACTTGCTTCTTTCACTCTGCATTATGCTTTGGGGTTCATCTTCATGGATGCCTGGATTTGTAGTTCACTCATGATCACGACTGGACAGCACTGTATGTGTGACTAGTGCACACCTGTGTGTCCATCCTACTGTTGACACAGATCTGGGTTATTTCACATAAAAATGATCATCATCATGCTGTGATGACTATTCTTCAAACTGTCTCTCTCCAGGTTCCCATATGCAAGATTCCTGCAGGAGTGGAGTTTCTGGGTCTCCTATCGTCTGCTTGCCAACTTTCTAGAGGTCAAGGCCTCTTCTCCTGGGCACCTCTTGCTGCATCTTACAGAGTGGATGGTCAAATCTGGTTTAAGGCACAAACTGGAAGGAACGTGGTTAATGTCCAATTTCATGAGGTTCTGGTTAAATTCTGCTATGGCAGGAAGAAGTAAAATGTAGGAGTAAGTCATCCATGGATTTTATTTCCTACAGAAGAAGAAAGCTTTCAGAAGAAGAGAATATGAAAGAAGCCATTCTTTAAAATGTACGGAAAAACCGACATGAGTGTGCTGTCAGGAAAGCACACCAACCTGATGGCTTCCTGAAGGCCAGGACTGGGCGTTCTCGTAAGTGGCAGCAGTAATGAGGGAGAGAGATCCATCTCAAGTGTGTCCATCTCAAGTGTGAGGTAGGAATTAATTGCAGGGATGTGTGTAGAGTGCCTCATCCCAAGCTCATCACCATAGGTAAGTGCTGGGTCTAGACTCGTTTCCTCCACTGCTTTTTAGCTCTGCCACTGACAAGCTCCGTAATGGCTTACTTGGTCTCTCTGTATCTCAGTTTCTTTCTTTTCTTTTTTTTTTTTTTGTCTTTTTTCGTGTCTGGCAACAGATCGCAACCCTCAGTGTCGCGCCCGTACCAGACCGGGACCGGCAACGGGATCGCAAACCTCGGTGCTGCGCCCGCACCTCGCTCAGCCAGTGAGCGGGAACCGGTCTGTATGTGGGATCCGAACCCTCGACGGGAGCGCCGCCGCGCTCCCAAGCGGTGTACTGTAGCAGTGCACCACCAGGCTGGCCCTGTATCTCAGTTTCTTATCTGTGAAATCCTATTGATGAAAGCAATCCAGAGACCAGGAGCCAATTTAAAGAGGAAATGAAGTTCCCAATTCAGGACCAGATTTATATACAGCATCAACTGACTGCTCACTGTTGGGCTACTTCAAAAGAGCTTCACATTTCTTCAGGTCAAGAACAGCAAAGCCACGTATTCTTTTCTGTCCTTGTGCCTAGATAAAAAGCCCCAAAGTTCCTTGTGCCTCAGGTACTAGGCTGAGATTTTTGGCAACAGCAGTGGTAACAGACTGCAGGCTTTGGACAACTCAGAAGCAACCTAAGCTAAAGCCCTCATGCAGCCAGGCAGTAAGGAAGGGAGTACATGGGTTGATGGGGCACAGAGAGAAAGCCTCTGGCAGGACAACTGGGATCTAGAGGTCTTGCTAGGCCATGCAGAGCACTTTACATCCATGATCCAGGTCAAACAGGGCTGCCAAGCTTTGTTGTTGGTATGGTTCCTGCCAGCAAAGAGGAAATAAGCCTGGCTTGCTTGCTGCCTGTGCCCGATAGAGCAATCCATCTCCAGGTGCAGAGTTGATGAGCTCAAAAGTCCCCATTGCCCTTGCAGAGAGATACCAGTAAATCCTGTCCTTTCAGGGGAATTATGTCCCTGGTATCCCATGGCAGGTGGCTTCCAGATGCATGGTGGCTCAGAGGCCTTCCCTCCATCCCCTTGAAGCTCAGAGGATCAGTCAGAAAAGCCATTCTTGTTCTCAGAATACCTTGGGAGCTTCACAGATGGGCATTGGGGCCTCTCAGTTGCTCTTTAGGCATTTTTCCTGTTTGGAATAAGAAACAGAGTAGCTCAGCTTTCAAAGGGCAGGTAGGTCCTGGTGGAGAGGCTCTCAGATGATGGGCAACCAGCAGCAATTCCAGCATGAGGTTCTGGTATCCTGATCTGCTTAAATATACCAGATCGCAGGGAGCCAAGAACCCCAACCTTCTGTGATCTGTGCAAAGTCTGATCTGTGCAATGTCTGGAGGAGTTTTTGCCTTAAAATGGGGAGCTTCTTCCCCAGAGCTTTCTGGAGCTACTATAGAGAGAATGGGCAATGCTTTTTTCATCAGCCGGTTCAACAAAACTTACAGAAGTTTAACAGAAAGCACCATGTTCAGTGAGAGAGGAAGCACTCTTGCTCAGTGTCAAGGCCTGCTTGGCCTTCAGGTCTGCTCTGTGAGGTCTTTCCCTTACCCCCAGGGCTCTTCAGGACTTGACTCTTCCCTAACCTCTCCTGCACTCTGAGCCACTGTTGAAGACCTCAACACCCAAACTCCCACACTTTCTCCACCCAGGAAATGGCCCTCCCATGATGGCCTGAGCCTGGTCTGCAGGAGCAGTTAGTGCAGTTTTGGCATCCTTAGCTCTGTGTGTCTGACCTAGGAGCTGAGACAACAAGGGAAGGGAGTGGGGGGTGGTGCTAAGGACTAAGGAGACTGGTGACAGTCTTGGTTCTGCCACTTCCTAACTGGGTGTCTTGGGCAAGTCATTCAGTGGTAAAGCAGAAAAAGACTCATGTGCTTCACAGGTTGTTGTGAGAACTCAATAAAATTTTCTAGAGAGAAAATGAATGAGAGAGGAGAGAGAGACAGAGACAGAGAGACAGAGACAACAAACTAAGCACAGTGCCTAAGTGCCTACACAAAAAATGCTCATGTGCACAAACACAAATTTTTCAAAGGTTTTAGATCATTTCACTGGAATTCTAGGTTAAAAACCCTGTCCACAGATCATCAGAACCAATCAATGACTTCATTTTTTAGATTAGGAGAGTAAAGCTAAGCCCCAAGAGAAGTGACTTCTCTGTGGTCACCGAACCATTTAGGGGCAGAGCCAGAGCTGAAAACCAGGAGTCCTGACCCCAGTAACCTCTCTTCCTGGCTGCTTGCCTTAGAAGGAGTGAAAGGGCCTCACAGTGTCACCTGCCATCTGCTAAATGAGAGTGGTTGGCAAGAGATCTCTTTACACTGCAGGGAACAGAAAATTGCTCTATTCATTTTCTTGTAGACAGTGTGGAAATCTCATTCAGAAGAAAAATGGGAGTGCATGGGTGATCAATCTGATGCCATCCTGATGTACCTAACAACCCTCACAGAGGATGGCCCTGGTGGAACAAACTTTCAGTCCCGTTGGGCTCCAGTTGTGCCAGACGTCTTCTTTTTGTCCCGTCAGATCTGCTCTCAACCTTCTCCACCCTTGGAGCTCTCTGCCCTTGGAGGCTGAGCTGTGCACTTTCAGTCCCGTTGGGCTCCAGTTGTGCCAGACGTCTTCTTTTTGTCCCGTCAGATCTGCGCTCAACCTTCTCCACCCTTGGAGCTCTCTGCCCTTGGAGGCTGAGCTGTGGAGACCACACTGCAGGCTTCCTTGCACTCTGGCTTCAGGTTCGGTTCAGCCAATCAGGAGCCTCAGCAGCAGATCAGAGGCAGGAAGAAAAATGAGGAAGAAGATGACTTCCCTGCATCCCTCTCTAGTCATGTCCTTTGACACAGGGTCACTGCTGCTCCCATGGTGGCCTCTTCTAGATGACTCTCTCCTTCAGGGTGGGTATAACTCTTTGTCCCCTTGTCCGTTTGGGCCTAGGAGTGGTAATGTCTCTGCTTTTATTAACTCAGGGGATGGTGGCCTCTTCTAGATGACTCTCTCCTTCAGGGTGGGTATAACTCTTTGTCCCCTTGTCTGTTTGGGCCTAGGAGTGGTAATGTCTCTGCTTTTATTAACTCAGGGGTATTGTACCATCCCTTGTGTTTTTCCTACATCTTGTCTACACCTTTGTAAATAAACTATTCTTGAATTATCTTGAGTGTACGATCTGCTTTATTTTGGGTTCTTAGTTTGTCCCAAACTAAGATCCAGCCACAGTCACCCAAGAGATGACCTGTGTTGGCTAGGGAGAGAATTCCATATCAAACAAACCCTGTCTTTCTAAACGTGCCCCTTTCTTGCTATATTCCCTTGTTTACCTCTTCTTAGGAGCCTGACTAGAGCTTTGCTGATGGTAGGAATGGGATCTGATGTATCTTCCATGCCATGAGAGAAGTGCATGGTGTCAAAAGTGACAGGCAAAGGTGAATGGAGAGAGGACTGAGCACCTGGTCAACCACAGTCTTTTTTTATCTTGTGAACTTCATGAGGCCTCTGGCGTGAGCTGAGCCTCACAAAACCAAACTGAAAAGCCATTAATTATAGTTGTTTTATAACTAACCATAACCCTAAGCCCACTCTAGATAGTTAGGAAAATCAAGCCTTTGAGATATAAAGACACAATCAGTTAAAATATAAACCCTTGTTAGAGTTGGTAGAGAGAGAGGTGATGGCGAGCTCAGGAGCTAACCTCAAATTCACAATCATTGCACTTTCTTACCTTATATTTCTTAATTTTTGTCTTATAATAAAAACTAGATAGTAAGGTCTTTGGAGACAGGAAATATGCTTTCCTGAAAGTAATTAATTTTTATTTACAAGTATTTATTTGGCATCTGCTATGAGTCAGGCACTGTACTGGACACTGGAAAAGCCATGGTTACTAAGAAAGATTTAATTGCTGTAATCAAAGAATATACAGTCTAGGCCAGGGAAAACTATGACTGCGGGCTAGCTGCCTGTTTTGTTAATAAAGTTTAATTGGAACACAGACGTACTCATTTGTTTATGTGATGTCTGTGACTGCTTTTTAGCTATAAGGCATGGTTGAGTAATTACAACAGAGATTGAGCATCTTGCAAAGCCTGTAATATTTATTACCTATCCTTTTACAGAAAGTTTGTTGGTTTTTTGCTTAGGCATATACCTTTCCATTATTTGACACAGAGCTAGGTACAATTTGTTTTCTCAAATGCTTTATGGTTAGAGTAACAGATTATTTGCAGCTAAAAGCATCACTATTTTCCTGTTAGTAGGAGATAATCCATAATAGATTATTTTTAATCTCTGTGTCTTAAGGAATTTGCTGAAATTTTGGATGCTGTTGACATATGAACAATTTTCTCGGTTTTTTTTTTTTTTTTTTTTTTTTTGGTGGATCAGTGTGATTCAATACACCTGTGCAACTGTGCAGACGTTTCAAAGGGGAAGATATTCTGATGCACAGGATAGAGGGAAAGGATTGAATAGAACCTTGATTGCTTGCATTCCAGAATGTGTCATCTGGTTTTCTGCTGCTATTAGCCTTCTCTAAATGCACTTCTGCTGTGAATTTCTTTCTAAGTTTTTGCTCACAAATGCTTGAAGAAAAGCAGTGGACTTAGAAGGCCCCTTTAACCATTTCCCTCTTGTTGGTAGTTAACAGCATAAATTTGTGGCTATGGGATTCTCTGGGATCGAGGAACAGTTAGAATGAAAAGGGTTAAAGTAATGTAATGGTCAGGCCGTGTTCATCCTCTGTCTACCATCTCTGAATAACACCCAGGTTAACTTTTAAATGAAGGCGGTGCAAGCCACTCTTTCTGACTCCTTATAGATTTGGGATGTTTATCTTGTTCTGGGAACTCTTACTGAGTGCTATTAAAATACAAAAGGAAAAGAAATGCAACTAATTCTCCAGATGAGTAGTTTTTTAAAAATTGAAGTTAGAATTCTAATGAAAAAGCTGTGACATTCCCTAAAGATAAAGGAGGGCAATGTTGTAGATATTCTAGAGAAGAGAAGGAAAAAAAAATAAGGACAGATCTAGGCACATCTGTAGGAAAAGTTGACAATTTCTACTTTGATTTACCCAATGCCTAGAAGTGGCTTACGCATACTCTTTTGGACCACTAACACAAAATATTATGAATCAAAATTACCCCAATGCAAGGTAGATATATGACCTTTGATCATTTCGGTTTATTTGCATGATTAATTCAATCTGGAAGGAATTCACAAAGGTCCTCCTGTGTTCTAGGCACTATGGTCATCCTAAGAAAATACACCAGTGACACAGTTAACAATACCTTCCTCAAAGGGCTTACCATCAAGTAGAGAAGGGGAAGAAAAAAGACTACATATAAATAAGATATCACTATAATTTAATAGCCATACATAGTAAAATGGCCTGTAAAATCCAGTGAAAAGCCGAATTAATGAGTTGGAAATAATGCAGAAAAATTTTTGTTATTGGAGTCAGGCTTTGGAATAATAAGAAGAGAGGAGGGAGGACATTGGCTGTAATAGTGTGAGCAAAAGTAGGGCTTATGTTGAATAATTATATGTGGTTGTAGTAGGAAAGGTCACTCAGGATCTTAAACATCACTGTAAAAAGTTTGGACTTTAAACTGTAGTCATTCGAAAGCCATTAAGGTTTTGAGAACTAAATCAGCACACTGAAAGCTTCTCTGCAAGATTGAAATGGTAGCTGCGTATATGGCTTATTGTAAAGATGAGAAAGTGGAAGTGTGGAGGCCACTTAGATGGTGATTACAACACTCCAGGTGGGGATAAATGTGGTTGTAGGTGTGGACTCTCTATGGAGATGCACAAGACAGGCTTGCCACCTGTCAGAATATGTGTGAAAAGGAGGTGAGGGTAGTTGACTTAGTGTCTGATTATATGGAAGTGATTTACAGAGAGGATTGCAATATAGAGAGACATGAAGTGATATATATTCCAGTTCTGATTGTAGCCAAGATGAATGTACTAATGATGAAGGATTAGTCCAAAAGGAAACATATTTCCAGGACTTCTATACTGATCTATGTCTGTTAAGCCTTTTAGGACCTAATTCAAGAATGTTTCTCCTCCAGAAATTTTCTAGCCACAGAAACAGGTCTTTCTTGGGCCGGCCCGGTGGCGCACTGCTACAGTGTGCCGCTTGGGAGCGTGGTGGCGCTCCTGCCGAGGGTTCGGATCCCACATACAGACCGGTTCCCGCTCACTGGCTGAGCGAGGTGCGGGCGCAGCACCGAGGTTTGCGATCCCGTTGCCGGTCCCGGTCCAGTACGGGTGCGACACTGAGGGTTGCGATCCATTGCTGGACACGAAAAAAGACAAAAAGAAAGGAAAAAAAAAAAAAAAAAAGAAACAGGTCTTTCTTACATTTGTGAAGTAATTACAACATAAGTAATTATAGAAAAACTGTAGAAAAAGTGCAATGTCTTATGTGTTGTTGTCATCCATAAGCATTCCAGTACAGTTCCAGGCAAACAGTAAGTGATACTATGTAGGTGCAGAATGAGTTACCCTGATAGACAACCTCTGAAATAATAGGTCATATACAAACCAAAGATAACTGCCTGGAATGGTGAGATATGGAGAGGAGAGGTCAGGGAGATGGATAACCATCAGACCCACCTGGACCTGATTCAGGAGAATTCTTTAAAAAGGCCCAAATTCAAGAGTCATTATAATAGTGAAGAGAAATTTTCAGGGGCTTAGGAATGACATCAAGGCACTTTGGGCAGATGTGACGAAGTTGGGCAGAACTGAATGGTGACAGAACTGAGACATAGAAGAGAATGACACAAACAAGGTCAATTCTGGCTGAGTTTAATCAAAAGTGAAGTATTTTTATTTATCTGTGAGTTCATGGGAAAAAATTGGGGACATTAAAGAGTGATAAGTTAACTAGGGCTCTCTTCAAACAGTGCTCCCAGGGACTCCTTAAATAATGTTTCTAAAAATTGGAAAATTTTCAAAACTAAGCATTTTCCAATACTGCCTGTGAGACTGAAGCTGCTTCACACATATATACACAAAATTTGCTTTTACTTGTGGGATACAACTATATAAAAATCTATGCAAATTCAGCCCACATATCACTTAATGTTAAAATATTAGAAGCATTCCTGTTAAAATGTGGAACAAGAGAAGTGTGGCTATTCTGATCATTACTATTTAACATTATAACAGAGGTCCTAGGCAATACAATAAGACATGGAAAATAGTAATGAGTACTAGAAAGAAAGAGATACAGACCATTATATTATTTGGGTTCATATGAAACCTTAAGAACTTTGTCAGGCAATCTTCTTCTTTGAATTTTTTATTAGAACTCATAAAAAAATTCAGCAAGTTCGAGAGATTCTATCTATCTATCTGTCTTTCTGTCCTCCAGTGATAGTTGTAAAATATAATTTTCTAATATAAATATGAATAAAACCATAACATTCACTGGTGAACATAAAAGGAGACTTGATAAAATAGATATGCCATATTTGCTGTTGAGAAGACTCAATAAATTCTTCATAAATTAATGTAAAAATGTAGTGCAATCTCAATCAACCTAAGGAAATTGACAAATTGATTCTAAAATCATTGCAGAGTAGAAAATACATAAGAATAAATTAATTTTTGAAAAAAAGGAAAACAATGAGGATGCATCTTATTAGGCATTAATATACTCTATAAAGCCATAGTAATGAATAAGATATGGTATTGGGATAAATATTTCTATTGGAATAGGTAAAAGATCAATGGAAGTCAAAGAATCTGGAGACAAACCAGAGATAAATGCACATTAGAGATAACATTTCATATAACTGAACAAAGAGCTTGGGGCAATTGGGTACCCATCTGAGAAAGAATCAAATTAGATCCACACTCAAAACAGTGAATAAAATAAAATCCAAATCAATTAAAGATAAACATGTAAAAAGCACATTATAAATAAATAAAATGTAGAAAAGATTTAAAAAATATTGCAGCAGGGAAGGTTTAAGTTAGACACAGCCATTGATTACTTAGACTCTACACAAATTCTCTAACAAAAATATCAGCTAAGTTAAAAGGCGATAGCATATGTGTTGCAAATATTTTCTTTCAGTCCAGCAGATAAATACTTAAAATATTTAGAGTTTCTATTAATCAATAAGAAAAAAGATAAAGAAAAAAAGGAATATGAGCAGGCTAGTCACATGCAAATGGCCAAAAATGTATGAAAAGATGAGACACTTCACCTATAATCAGAGAAATGCAAATTAAACAACAATGAAATATCGGTTCTTCCCCATAAATCTGGAAGATGAAGAGGAGGAAGAGGAAGAAGGATGAGGAGAAGAAGATGATGGTGAAGAGTTCCGTTCACTGTTGTTGGTGCTGATACTGATACAGCCTCTTCTGGAGAAAAATTTCCATGTGTTTATCAAAATTTTATACACCTATCTTTTTGTTTGGCAATTTTAAATCTAAGTATTTTCCCTAGAAAAATATTCCATGTGTACAGAAGGAATAATCATCACAATGTTGGTTGTTCTAGTGACAAATTGAACACAACTAGATGTCCATCGGTAAGGTGCTATTAAATAAACTATAGCATATCCATACTATGGAATATTCATACAATGAAAAAGCATAGATAATCTGTATGTACAGAAATAGAAAAATCTCTAAGACATGTTGTCATTTTGCAAATATACCCAGAGGAATGGAAATCATCATGCCAAAAGGACACTCATACTCCCATATTTATTGCAGCATTATTAACAATAGCCAAGAGTTGGAACCAGCCCAAATGTCCATCATCAGATGAGTGGATATGGAAACTGTGGTATATCTACACAATGGAATACTACTCTGCTATAAAAAATAATGAAATACTGCCATTTGCAACAACATGGATGGGCTTAGAGAAAATTATTTTAAGTGAAACAAGTCAGGCACAGAAAGAGAAAGACCACA
Organism: Galeopterus variegatus; assembly: GCF_000696425.1. Lineage (NCBI taxonomy): Eukaryota > Metazoa > Chordata > Mammalia > Dermoptera > Cynocephalidae > Galeopterus > Galeopterus variegatus. Next base: position 40,133 of record NW_007731823.1, read on the forward strand.
TGTTCTCACTTATTGGTGGGAGCTAAAAATAAATAAATAAATAAATATACAAACAAATAAAGTGTGTGTGGGGGAAGAAGACACAACAGTCACAATAATTCCTTGAACTTGTTTAGACAAGTGAACAGATATGATGTAGTTGCAGGGGGAGGGGACAGAGGGAGTGAGGAAAGAGGAATAAGTAAAGGGACATGAAAATCAACTACAATGTATATTGAGAAGTTAAAATAAAAAATGCAATATAATACCACTTATGTAAAATAAACAAACAAATCAAAATATTTAATTCTAAATTTAAGCATATATATACACGTAAATGTATAGAACAAGATCTGGACATATATATACAAAACCGCATGGAGTTGTTATATCTGGGGAAGGCTGTGACATTTCTGTGGCAAAGGAGATTTTTTTTGTAGAATTATTTATTTTGAATTTTTACAAGAATGTACAAATTGATTAATTGTATGAGGGGTCTTCAAAAGTTTATGAAAATATTTTTATTATGTTGTAATTCAATTTTCCACAAACTTTTTAAAGTACCCTCATATTATTAACAATAATTAATTAATTAAAAATTAAAAGAAACAAAAATCCAAGCACACAGGTTTATAGCTCATGCCTAAATGACCTTGATTTAAGTATTTATTTTTATTATTATTATTATAGAAATGTACATTCCTTCTTCCTAGAAAACTTCTTACTTCCCTTTTAGAATTTATCCTTGAAAATGTCCATGCTGGAGACCCATCCATTAGCCAATTAGGCATATTTCTGAGTATACAATTACTTTAAAGGATAACAGATGTTGCATCTCACATCCACACCTTGACTAAAGTGTAGATCATTAACTCAGGTCTGACTCATATTAAATTTTGTGCAGATATGAGAGCCCTTCTTATCTTTGTTAAACAAAGTGCTAAAAATTTCAGCACTTCAGTGATGTGAATTTATTGCCTGCACTAGCTTTTCTCCAGATTTTATATTATCTTGAGTTCTCTATGTAGTATTTATGACATCGCTGACTAAAATCTAGCCTTTAGCCATAAACAATGGATAATAATTGGATTTTTAATTATACAATCACACAAACAAGCCAGAACACACACACACACACACACACACACACACACAACTATTTTTGTTCACATTACATTTTCTCTACAAAACCGAAAAGTTGTGAAAAATCGATCATGGTAAAGATATGCTGAGGGAAAAGTTATTTTTATTTAGATAGCCATTCTAGATCATCTTGTTGGACCACCTCCCAATTCCCCTTTCTATGGGCTTCACCAGAACTAGCAAACCAGGCACAAACCGTCTCCAGGACTTCTGTAGCTTGCCTTTGAAAAATCTGGGTTTTGAATGTTAAAACAAAAGGGAAGGAAGATAGAGTCAGTGGCCTGAGTTGGCCACCTCCCTGTGCCTGGCACTGGCTTCTGCAAGTTCAATTTGGTTCAGCAAACATCATGAGCATCTGCTAGGTTCCAGGCAGAACACCAGGACCTAGGGTGTGGATAGGAGTCCAGCAAAATCTTGCCCTTCAGCTGCTCAGTCTCGTGATCACAAAGACAGATTAGAGAGGAAATGACTGAGTTGCAGAAACCATTCCACTTACTCAACAACAATGTCCTGAGCCCTTATGTGTCAGGCACTGTGCAAACCCTGGATGTAGTGGCAGGCAAGCCTCTCCTGCCCACATGGGCTTACTGTCCAGAGGGGATAAAGACAAAGGAAACATGAAAGATGCTCTGATGGCGGTGGAAATGCAGCATCCTAGGAGAGACTTGTGAGGACAACCAAACTGTTCCATAGGGGTTCAGTGAAAGCTTCCTTGAGAAGGAAGATTTAAGACATGAGATGCTTGAAAAATGACTGAAAGTCTGTAAACCAAGGGAGGAGGGCATGATCCTGTGCCAGACCTTGTTATGGGCACCTAAGATTCCCAGCCTACAAAGGCCTGCTGTCCTGTCTCCTCTTCCCACCCTGCCTAGAGCCCTGCAGCGTCTTCCTCTGCCTTCAAGTCTGGCCATCACCCCTGACTCTAAACCCACTCCACACATGGGCCCTCACCCTCCAGAACAGCACTAGACCCTGGACTCTCTTCTGGGTCTCCCCATTTCTACTCTTAGTGACTCGCTTCTCTTCCCCCACCCTATCACCATCCAAATGACAGCAAAATCACTCTGCATTTAGGTAATTTCTCTTTTTTAGCTGCCGTTTCGTGTGTAGAAAACCATGCCCATGTAAAAGCACAGGGTACTTATGTGCCCGAGGCTGCCCTGGGATGCTAAATCATCATAATAGCCCTACTTACTGTCCTTGCTTTCAGTAATGATTGCAGTCAGAAAAACCCTTCCCCCAGCAACCTTTTGTCTCCTGTGGTCTAATAGACACTTTCCAATTTGCAATTGAATTTGGCATAATCTGCACTTCTTAAGGGCTACACACATCACTAGAGAAAGCTTCTGAGCCTATTGTAATAACCTCTTGTAGTGAATAGCGTCTATTATACTAAGGAGTTATACTAAGAAGTTTTCCAGAATTTTTACAAAAATAATGAGACCTCCCAAGCACCTCTCCCACACTCACTCCTTCCCTAATTAAAAATACACAAAGTAGATGTGTGTATAGGTGCTAGAATTTGGCATCTGCTTCATAATTATTCAGTAAATGACTCAGCTGTTTTAAAAGGAGGTGGCGAGGGGAAAATTTTGCCTTTGTCTCAGGAGAGAGAGGGGAGAGAGGAAGGGTTGGGGAACCTTTGATCCCTCCCTCCTCTGGTCACTAGGAGTCCAGCGGGCAATTGTTCTCAGAGTTTTCTTCTTTTGTGTCCACATTAAGCTCTTACAGATGGGTGTTGCGCCATATACCTAATTGCCCCCAAATTGCATCAAATGTAAAGCCTTGCGACTAATAGACTAGTGAACAATTTTTGTCCATAAAGAAAGACAGAGGGAAAATTCTTGAGAGAAAAGTATACGTGGAAGGGAAAATCAAGTGTTGACACTGACAATTTAGGTCTCTCGAATGTGTTAGAATATTTTCTTTAAAAATAAATAGTTAATATTTTTTACCCGTACTTTAACAGAAGGGGAAAAAGTGAGGAAATAACCTAAACTGTGATGTGGGCAAAAGCACTGTGGGATGGGCATTCTGACTCCCAGCTGGGGGCATAAATGGGTATTGCTTTCTTCTGCAAGGAAACAATGCTTTGGGGGAGAAAATGGTGATTAGATCATATTAAATCGTTTATGTTCTTTGCCCTAGGAATTCCACTTCTAAGATTTATCCTAAGAAAATATTTGGTTAGTATTAGTAGTGGGAAAGTATTACCCATCCTAAAATATTTTTCTCAGGATTATTTGCAATGGACAATATTAGAAACAACCTAAATGCTCAACTGTATGGGAATGTTTAAATAAACCAAGGAATGTACACTTGATTATAAATTGTGTAGCAGAGTAGGGTTAACCAATGCCAGGGGGTGAATTCCACAAATGCCCCTTCTAGGTTACGTGATCCGTGGGGAGGCTGCTCTTCTGCTTCTGTTTCTTTAAAATGGATATAAAAACTATTGTGTAATTAGGTCATTGTGGTATCTAAATTAGACTGCGTAGCACTGTGCCTGGAATGTGGTGACATTTCACAAATGAGAGCTACTATCAAAGAGCTATTAAATATTCATGAAGCCTATGTAAAAACAAAGAAAAAGGCTCATGCTCTCTTAAAAGCGAAAACAACATAGCATTTCACATTACAATAACCATTGTAAATAGAAAAAGAAAGACTGAAGGATATACAAAAAATGCTGAGTGAAAATGTCTTATTGATAGAACTGTAGTGATTTGAGTTTCTTTTAAGTCTTCTGTATTTTCTGAAATTTCTTTAATAAGTACACACAATTTTTAAAATAAAGAAAAACATCTTAATTTGCTGACAATAATCCATTCCTACATTTTCTCACCCTTTTGACAGGTGACATTTCTGGGTACCCATTAAATTAGCACTACTGGTAAAGGGAAAACATGAACTGTGGGGATCTATTTTGGGTGGTAGAAAAGCACAGAACTCAGAATTGAGAGATTTAGGTCTTTTTCTGCTTTGTGACCTTGGGAAAGTCACTCAACTTCTCTGCCTTACATTTCTTCGTGGAAATAAGAATAACAATACTTGAGTGATCATCTCACAAACTAGCAAAAATATCATGCAAGATTGAATAAAGACTTAAAAAAACGGAAAATGCTTTACAAATGTTCATTATTATTCTATTATAGACTCTCACCTCTTCAAAGATTGAACCTTGCTTCTTTTATTGCTTTCTTTTGATGAATAAGTCAACTGGTTGGAAACCAAGATTCATCATGAACCACATCGGCTTTCATCCTTATTTCATTTCTTGTCTCAACCCCTTATAAAGAAAATCAATACATGGATTTTACATAGGATTATTTTTCTCTTTTTGCTTCTTCCTAAAATAAATTTCAATAAGAAACATCTGCTGTCAGATTAGAAGTGACTAAGCTAGATGTGACTTTCTCAGTTTAGATATTTAGGATCATCAACCCTTGCTTTTATCAACTTGCTGTTCATTGGTCTTAAAAAAAAAAAAAAAAACAAAGGGGCAGAAAAAATGAAGAATGCCAAATATTCCAACAGCCAAAGAAAAACATTATCCATGAGCTCAGACCTGTTCAGCAGGAAATTGCATTTATGTCGTAGGTAATGCAGTATATAGCACACTCAATGATTGTACGATCATTTCCAGATGCTAGTCTATCCTTCCATGTTGAAACCTATCTAATAAGAAATTTGAAGTGTTGGTCATCCCTAGTAGCCAGGCACATAGCTTTATTCATAAGAAGACATTTATCTTTATTTTGGTAAAGGATGTCTCACTGCCACCTCAAATATACCATACTTTTGGGGACTTTGAGTATTACATTTTCATTTCCTTTGCCTAGTACAACTGCCCCCTCTTAATACCTCTTCTGACATGAATTCTCACTCTTTATCCAGGCAAATCCACTGATGCTGGTTTCTCCTGAAGCCATACTTGAGTCTCTTTTGTCTTTGACTCTTCAAATGAGACAGGAAGTCTGACCTTTTCTAAATTTTATTTAATGAGCAAGTATAACTTTTAAAATAGAAAAAAATGCATCATATTAAAAAAGTAGTTATATATACACACATATTTAATACTAATGTCAGTATATGTATGTTTTATACAAGTACATATATACATATATATATGTATATTCCTATATAGGTCATATTTATATTTCTCTAGATGACCACTTAGAAAAGAGGCAGTTATTTCATATTTGAGTCCTTATAAAATCTGTAATGTTAAGACATCTGTCCTTTTCCCACGTATTTTATTGTGGATAATAAAGAATTGCTTGGGGAGGACAGTGGATCTCAACCTTGGCTGCGTATTAGGATTGCCTAGAGAACTTTTAAAAGTTCCAGTGCTCAGGCTGTATCCCAGGCCATTTAACCAAGAATCCCTTGAGGGGGGATCCAAGTATCAGTGTTTTTAAAATGCTCTCCAGGTGATTTCAATGTACAGCTTGGTCTGAGTATCACTGTTAACCTGAAACAATTTTAATCAATGCTACATGTTTGTAAAGTTCATCTGACAGAACCAGGGATTCAACACAGATTTAGTGAGTATTTCTAGAGGTAAAGACTTCATAATTGCAAATGGTGGATATCACTATAAAAATTTTTAAAGTTATTTTTGAAAACTACATAGTCATTATAAGCCGTAGGAATCTCAAATATATACCTACAGGATAAATGTAAAGCATATTCTTATATTATGCTAGCAGATTCTAGTGGTATGGGATAAAATTTCCAGTGACAGAATTATGCACAAAATCAAAAAGTGCTGTAGTGGAACCAACTTAGTCAGCAGTGAATACGGTGTGCAAGAAAACTTCCTTAGATGATTCAAAAAGAGAGTCTAGTGATGATTAAGACAGTGACATCAAAGTTGCATGTGAAAAGTCTGAATAAGATAGTTCCTTAAAATTTGAGTGGAGAAAAAGTAATACTTCCAGATCAATGTATTAGGTAACATTTAATTTAAATATCTGTTGTAATTAAATTAATAAATTAAATATTGTTCATTTCAACCACATCTCTAAGCATTTATAGATCAAAATTCACTAATGATAATAATCAATAATAATAATAATAATAATAATAATAATAATAATAATAATGTCAGTGGGAAAATGCCTTATATTTGGCATCCCTTATTTTGCTGCATTTATGTTATTTTTCTTTTTTTACATGCTAATCTTAAGAGAGACTCTCTCTTACTGATTTGTTTTTAAACATACTCAAGCATAGATTCAGGTTTTGTGGAAACAGAAGCATACTCAATTTGGATGGCCCTTTTTACAGAGAATACAAAGTAGCCACGGGACATTGTTGGGACCCTTCCCAAGATCATGAAATGAGGGCCCATGAGACTCCAGCCTCATGTGCTTCATGGGAAATTTACTTTCACACCACTCTAGTGCCTAGCACTGGCGGCAGGCTAAGACACCGGTATTTCTTAAGTTGCATTGCTTTCCTTAGTCAAATGGCCTATGAGATCCTAAGATGATTTGGAACATCCAATGTTGGTCTCTATTTTCCAAGAAAGCAGAAATAATTTCCTGCTTTGGAGTAGAGTGGTCAGTTGGCAGAATGCCAATAAAGCATTAGATGGCAAAGATGGGTTCGATTTAACTCCTGGAAATTGAGCTAGAACAAATGAAGACCCCACATCTGAGGGACAGATGTAGCAAATCATGTTTGGGCCACTGAGCACCTAGAATGGAGATGTGGAGGTATGAAGCACCCGGCAGTACAAAACTCATGAGGTCTAGCAGAGGGCTTTCCTGTCTCTCATAGACTTAAAAGAACCTACTTAAAAACAGTTTAAGGCCGGCCCGGTGGCGCACTGCTACAGTGCGCCGCTTGGGAGCGTGGTGGCGCTCCCGC
>NW_007731823.1:47964-50062 GCF_000696425.1 Galeopterus variegatus
GCGATCCCATTGCCGGTCCCGGTCCGGTACGGGCGCAACACTGAGGGTTGCGATCCGCTGCTGGTCACGAAAAAAGACAGAAAGGAAAAAAAAAACAGTTTAAGACTCTAATTATTTGGACCACTTGATTCTGTGTGGACTCCTTATAGGCAAGGCCATCATCTTGTTCATCTTGGTGTCCTTAGCATGTGTCTCATACTGTCCAGCTGACACTAGAACTTGTATAGAAACTTTAATGTGGTCAGTGAAAATGGCATTGGTATGAATAATCAGATTCCCCATCTCAACATGGTGCATATAATTAATAGTAGGCATTAATTTCCTTAGTCCCATTTCAATCCAGAATTCCACTGATGAAGATGAGGTGGCAGGGAAAATAGCCTAAGATAGAATTCCAGACAGACCCCAAACTCAAATAATGAGTCCTGCTACATTTTGGGGGAAGAAGAATTGGTTGAAACTTCAAGAAGCTTCTGTCCATTTGACAATTTGACACTTGGAGTCTCTTGGTCTTTGGGTAGAGCTTTAAATTTCCAATTCAATAAACTGAAAGTGTAAAAAAAGAAAACTTACCAGTCTTTTATATTTACTGGAAGTTCACCCAAAGTTAGTACCTGAAGCCATTTAAGGGTGACTAAGGATTACTTTGAAGATGAAATCAACTGAGATGACAAGCTGGTGAAGACCCATGCAGTCCTCGAGAGAGAAAAAGGGATGGCTGAGAAGCAGCAGCACTGGAAGAAAGATCAAACACACTGCGTGGAAAGCAGCAGGATGCATTAATGATTTCCAGATCCGAGGAGCCCTCTTGACATTTCCCAGCAGTTCCTAAGCCAACACACAGCATCCTGTTGGGAACAACCTCTTTGAGAAATCATCATGAAAAGAACACAAACCATGAGTGTTCTTTATGTTGAGGGAAGAAAAAGACTTTTAGGAGATTTAGGATATACAACTTAAATCCCAAGATTGTAATTTGGGGCATGCATAGAGAGCAGTAGCAGCTCCAAGGGGGTTGGAGGGAGTGTTGTTTGGGCTCTATCTCAGTTCCAGGGGATATGAAGACTTTTGGAAAGACTTCCTTTTAGACAACTCTCTAGCAGGGATGGTTTTGGAGGGAACTTCCACAGTTTCTTTCTTGGAAGTGAAGTTAGAAAGTCAAGCACTAGGGATTGCACATATATCTAACTCATCTGATCAGATGAGGAACCCTTGATGAATTCTACAGTCTTGCTCTCGTAAAACTGCAATGACAGTGACAGCTGCTTCAAAACCCCTAGTGACATTTCCTGGAACACAGACTTCACTCTGAGTTGAAATTTTACTTGACACATTTTAGGCTTGGTGGTTTTAAATGAGGGAGAAAAAAAAACATGTTGTTAGATATTACTGCAAAATTTCACTTTGCTTAATGGCCAATAAAATAACACAGTGTGTTGAGGTGGCTCAACCTTCCGGTTTGACCATCTGGCGTGATGAATATATTCAATCTCTCCCATGTTTTGCTGTTTTCTTTCTACTGCCTACTGATGAGTAGTTAGCTTTCAGCATAATTAGCTCCTGCTTGAAACCTTCTTAAATAATGTGTCCTGATACACATGCAACAATACTTTTGTTGTTAAATACACACACATACACACAATAGAAGAACCTCCAGTTGGTCAAGAGTATCTGTTTTTCTCTCATGGCTTGAAAAAATACTTGAAGAATATTGGTATTTCTTATTCAAACAAAATTCTCAAAATAAATAGCGATTCATTCTTTCTCCTACAACATTCTGGAATTAACCTTTGGGAAGGGTCACTGACCTCTCAAGAAAGAGGAACAATGCTAAACCATCAAAGAGGGAAAATGCTATTGAAAATCCAAAGAAAGTTACAGAAATATTAAGTCTGCCTTGCTTACACTGATTGAATCTTAGAATTTCCAGAGGAGGCTGACAACTGAAAAAAAAAAGTCACTATATAGAATAGTTAGAGATGATCTTGTCCCAGAGGTTGAGGCATATGGATATAGAAACAGTCATTTTGAGGGCTGAAGCCAAAATTCTCCCCAATTTTACATTTTTCTGCTCATGATAAGGACACTTTTGCCATTT
>NW_007731823.1:51483-52530 GCF_000696425.1 Galeopterus variegatus
ACTGAAGCAAGATTAATAGAACATTAGGGAATTTGAGATAATATTTGAAAGCTTATTAAACATGTAATTAGAGTCTCAGAAGGAGAAAAGAGCAAGAAAGCAGCAGAAAAAGTATTTGAAAATTAAAGACCAAATATTTCTTATATTTGATGAAAAACATCCACTTACAGATGCAAAGTGCTCAGTGAACCCACAAGAGGCTAAACACAAAGAAAACCACACCTACGCAAAACAGATTCAAAAATAAAGAAACAAAACATCTTGAAAGCTGATAATGCACAATACATACAGGACAACTAAGGGCGATTGCTTACTTCATCTCAGAAACAATGGAAGTAGGAAGACAATGGAATGACATCTTTTAGATGCTGAAAGAAAAGAAAAATGTGATATCCCAGATTCTATCTACAGAAAAAAAAAAAANGGGGGTATTATTCAATTTAATTGATTATTATTGTTGTTTATAAGTCAGTCTTAAAGAAATCTTCAACCTTCATTTTATTTTCTAGACTTTTATTTTTTTTTAATTTTTAAAATTTTTTTATTTATCAACATACAATGTAGTTGATTTTCAAATACATGCACACTCATGCACAAACAGGTTGGAACTTCCACTTGGCTATGATGAAGTTGTTGGTACCAGATTCATCTTCCTATCATAAACAACAACAAAAGTGATTAAAATGTACAAGGCAACTGTTTTCAGGCATTGAACAAGGCAGAGAATACTGCAATCCCTGAGATAAAGGAAACTCACAATGTAAGCCCCAAGATGACTCCCCTGGGTATAATTTTCTGACCTCAACACAGTGAGCTAGAGTCCAGGCAGAATACAGCTGTTTCACTGAGCAAAGGAGGCAGAGTTCAGACATCAGGGTAGCTAACCAAGCTGGGTTCTATAGAGTAATGCATCAGAGAGGAGAAAACTGAACACAGGGGAGAGGGGTACCATTTTTTGGTATTCTTGGTTGATGGTTAGGCTGCAGAAGTGCAGGGTATGATTACATGAAAGCATATGAGAAAGTGACTATTGATGGTGCTGAGAAC
>NW_007731823.1:54571-55488 GCF_000696425.1 Galeopterus variegatus
ACCCAAATGAGAGATTTACAGAACACTATACCCAACAACAGTAGAAAATACATTCTTTACAAATGCACATGGAGTGTTCATATAGACCACAGGTCATAAAATAAGCCTCAGTGATCTTTGAAAGATAGCAATCTTATCAGATATGTTCTCTGATCACAACAGAATTAAATTAGTAATTTATAACTATACAATATCTAGAGAAATCCATAAATATTTGTAAACTAAACAACCCACTTATAAGTTACTGGTGTGTTAAAGAGAAGTCCCAAGAGAAAGTAGAATATATTTTAAATTGAATAATAATGAAAACACAACATATCAAAAGGTCAAAANAAAAAACAAAAGAGGCTATTAAATGGTTCAATAAAAATATTTGATTAAGAGAAGAAGGGTAGAAAAGAAGTAAAAGAACAGGAAACACAGTAGATATAAAACAAATAGCAATGTAGTAGACTTCAATAGAACCACATCCATAATTGCATCTAATATAAATGGAATAAAGATTCTAATTAAAGTGCAGATATTGGAAGGCAAGATCAGAAAGCAAGTCCCAACTACATGTTGTACATTACAAACATTTTAAATAAAAACACATAGAAGTTAAAAGATAAAGAATGGAAAAAGCTGTACCTGGCCAAAAGGGAACATAACAAAGCAGGTATGGCTGTATTACAATTTGACCAAGTATTTATCAAGATAATAAGTATTACAAGACAATGGATGAATCCATCATCACAGTAGGAGATTTCAACATACTTCTCTTAGGAGTGTTGCTATACTTTTTATAACAAGTAGGTAAAAAAAAAAATGGTAAAGTTCCAAAAAAATGTGAGTAATAATGCTAAAAACTAACTTGACCCAAATGAGAGATTTACAGAACACTATACCCAACAACAGTAGAAAATACATTCTTTACA
>NW_007731823.1:56088-58637 GCF_000696425.1 Galeopterus variegatus
GAAAGTAGAATATATTTTAAATTGAATAATAATGAAAACACAACATATCAAAAGGTCAAAATCAACTTGATTTAGGTTATCTATGAAAAACTCACAGCTAACACCATACAAAAATTAGAAAGTAGAATATATTTTAAATTGAATAATAATGAAAACACAACATATCAAAAGGTCAAAAACAACTTTAGGTTATCTATGAAAAACTCACAGCTAACACCATACAAAAATTGTGAAATATTAAATGTTTTCTCCCTACACTTGGAAATAAAGCAAGGATGTTCGCTGTCATCATTTCTATTCCACATTGTACTGGAGGTTCTAGTCAGTTAAACAGTCAATAAAAAAGCATATAGATTAGAAAGGAAGAAGTAAACTGTCTTTATTGACATACAACATAAATGTCAATACAGGAAATCCTAAATAATCTTATAAAATATCTATGTGAATGAATGAGTGCACTTAGCAAAGTCACAAGATTCAAGGTCAAAATACAAAAATCAACTGCATTTCTATATATTAACAATAAATAATCAGAAAATAGAATTTTAAAAATCGTATTTATAATACCATAAATTATGTAAGTATGTACACAAACTCTACATTAAAAATTACAAAACATTGCTGAGGGAAATCAAAGATTTAGATAAATGGAGAGATATATCATGTTAATGAATTGGATGGTACCATATTATTAAGTTAACAATATTGTCAGTTCTCTACATATTTGATGTACAGGTTCAACAAAATCACAATCATAATTCTACCAGCCTTCTTTATAAAAAAAATTAACAAGCTGGTTCCAAAAATTATTCAGCAACACAAAAGATCTAGAATAGCCAAAATGATTTTGAGAAAGACGAACAAGTTGGAGTTCCTACGTTTCCTGATTTCAAGACTTCCTACAAACCTACAGTAATCAAAGCAGTGTGATACTGGGTAAATATACACATTTAGATGAGTGGAACTTAACTGAGATTCCAGAAACAGACCACACATCTGGTCAAGTGATTTTCAATGAAGGCACTAAAATAATTCTATTCATAAAAAAAATGTTTTATTCTTTAAAAAAAAAATAAGGGGGAGGGGGAAGAGACAAACCTCAACCACTCCCCTCACACCTTATAAAGAGATTAATTCAAAATGGAACATGGACCTAAATAGAAAAGCTAAACTACAGAACAGATGAAGTTCGAAAAAAATATGATGAGCTCATGAAACTGGCTATATTATTTCACTGATAGAAAGTAAATAACAGGCAAAACAGAGGTGATAGAATTCAGAAAAGGATTTTCCCATGGGGTTTGGTGTTGACTGGAAAGAGACCCCAAAAACCTTTCTGAGATGATGGAAATGTTTTATATCCTAAGAGTGGTGGTGGGTGCATGGATTTATGTATTTGTCAAATCTCACTGAATTGTCCATTAAAATGTAGGCTTTTTACTGTTTGTAAATTATACTTCAAAAAAGTTGGATTTTTAAAAAATTGATTTATAAATTTCCCTGGGGAGGACTGTAAGTAGATCTTCCTTCCACAGATTTTTTTGACACTGCTAAGGCCATCCCATACCGACTCCAGAATTCATTAGGAGCATTGAGTTTAACTCTGTGTTCATATAGTTTGCCAGTACAGTTAGTGACCTTTAATTAACAACAGATATATAGTTAGGTAGGTAGATAGATTTATTTTGTCTTATAACGATTTCTTTTATAATAATTTTCTTTTATAATGTTACAAAAATAGAACATTGCAAAGAAACCAGTGGCATTGGGTTTATTTGCTACAAATTATTGATTAGCAGTTACATGGATAAGCTGTGGAATGCAGTTCAATATTTTTTATTAGATGTTTTCTATAGCTCCTCTTTGGCAAAAACATAAAAGAGAGAAAATTATGTTTTAGAAATTCCAATAAAAATGTAATCATAGAGTATAGTGGCACTGTAATAAAAATGTGTCCACAGTATGAAAGATAGCCAGTATAGCCAGTCCAAGCCATTTTGATATTGGCTCAACAAGAAACTATAGAGACAAAATGTATTCCAATCGGTGAAGTGAAATGAGGGTACTTCAAAAAGTTCATGAGAGATGAGTAGTATCATTTCATTCTACTTTTCCATGAACGTTTTGAAGTACCCTCCTATGTAACAATCGGGAGGCAGATTGGGGGCGACTTGAGGGAATTATTGATTCCTGATAATGCCAACATTACCCTTTTTCTTCATTGACTTTAACTTTATCACTCACATATTGTTTAAAATGATCTAAATTAATCTGGGCATAGGATCACGGTGGCTGGCATTGTACCGTGGTCAGTGTCTGGGCTGTTTGCACTTGAATGTCAATTCAATTCCCACCAAGGCTTAGGGAGAAGTGGATTCAGTGACAAACCTATCACCTTGGGAACAGACAATGGCACATGACAGTAACAAATAAGCAATAAGTTCAGTTTAAAAGGTTTCCATTAGCAGAAGAAATTGGAGGAGAATGGTAGGTTGCTTTTTGTTTATTTGAACCGTGCCCAGGTCTCTAAGTATAAGGCAGCTCAGAGT
>NW_007731823.1:58990-61124 GCF_000696425.1 Galeopterus variegatus
TAGGTTGCTTTTTGTTTATTTGAACCGTGCCCAGGTCTCTAAGTATAAGGCAGCTCAGAGTTCCGCAATTGTAAATGACTGATGGAGGCTGAATCTTCAAAAACCAAGTGTTCAGGTTGGTTTCAGCAAGGAGAAAGGTCAGGTGTTTATCTTGGAAATTATTTGGCTCATCTCAAACTCTGAACCCTGAAAAGCAGGTCTGGATTATTTTAGGAGAGCAGATTGCAGCTAATATTTTTCTGGCAATCAGAACTGCAGTTCATTTGACCATTTGAACTAAACTCCTAAGATAAAGGAAAAAGGAAATGTTCAGAGAATGTGATGAATAATTATTTCCAAGGCACATGCTTGCCCCTCTGTGGAGTATAAGTATTTTCATAACTGTTTGTTGGTTAATTTTGAGGGGGATAAGGGTTTGGTGTGTGGGCATAAGGAACGAGGTGGGATATTACCTGGGCTTTGTCCTGGAGCTCTTTTCTCTGCCATGATGTTTCTTGGACCAGATTCTTAAAAAATATATTGTGATTCTCAGAATATATGTGCTCTGAGAGAAAGGATACCACGGTACATAAATCTTAGAGATGCAGCATGTTTCTCCCTTTTGTTGGGTCATAAAATAAGTCGGCACGTACAACGCTCTTTCAGAAATCCTGCAGTAAGGAAATCTGCTCCATCACCTCTTCTCATCATTCTTGAAGGCCTTAGTATCTGTGAGGCTCTTTGATTCAACTTCCAGACTTTCTTCTGTCCCTGATGTCCTCATCTCTAGCGATCATTTTCTCCAGCCCACCTTGTTTTCCCACGTTCAATGCTTGAACGCCCGGTTTCAAGCATGTCATTTTCTGATGACCACCTCCTAGCCTTCCAGCTCACCAGCCTCATAAAACCTGCTCCAAAAATTGTCAATGAGGCTGCGACGTCAGTGAGCAAGAGTGGGCTGTGGAGCTGGACTGACAGGCTTCACATTGCAGCACTGAAGAGCTGCGGGGGTGCACACGCCTTCCTTAACCTCTCTGCACTTCCGTTTACTCGCTTGAAGAGGCAAACAACAACAATAACTACCTCTTAGGGTTGTGGTAGCAATTTAATAAGTTAATACGTATAAAATGCTCCAAACACTGCCAAGCACATGGCATTTGCTCAGTAAATGTGGACCCTCATCGAGTTCTCCAATGCCTTGAGCTGACATTTCTCACTGTCCTCTACCTGGCTCCTGCATGCTCTTACCTTTCTCCCTGGCCAGTGTGAATTCCATCATCCATCCTTATAACCGGTTCCTTTCGAACATCTTAACTTTCTCATCCTATTATTCCCAATATATGTGTATGTGTATGTATGTAGCAAAGCCCCATCCTGGTCTGAACCAGTTCCCAACTTTATGCCTTCACCTGCCCAGCTGGATGTTGCTGGAGAAAACGACACGTGTGCCGACTCTTCTCAATTGCACTTCATTACCCAACATCTTGAACAGATCCTTAACACCACCTGGCAGTTCAGCTGCACTTTCCCCTTTTCCAAATTGTCTGTTTCACACATCCATGTCCTTGTAGGCCATTCCTTGGTTCATGAATCACTGAGAAAGCAGAATCGACACGAAGGAATGACATCTTCTTTTCCACTAGCAAATCCACCGGTTCACCTGTCTCTGCCTATACTCTCTCTTTTGTTCCCAAAGATCAGAGGCCACTCCTGCACTTGGGGCTCTATTGAGCCCCTTCTGGTCCCCTTAGGAACCTGGAGCCTTACCTGTTTCCTTCTTTCCTGTACCATTAATTTCTCCCCCCATCTTGGACCGTCGTCATCATGGAAATGATCCAGTGTTTCTTCTTCAAAAGCAGCTTTAAAATTTCCCTCGACCTATGTTCTCCTCTAGCTCCTGTCCCATTCTCTGCTTCCCTTCACAGTACACAGTTTTGTAACTTTTATTATGAAGAATATCAATTACACATGAAAGTAGAACTGCATAATGAGGCTGCATATACTCACCATATAGACTTAAAAAGTATTGACTTTTGGTCACATTTCCTTCATTACATTTTTATTTTCTGCTTTAGCACTCTCAAGCACATATCCGACCTTCCAACATTTCACTCTTAAATATTTCAGTTCATCCCTTTAAAAAAGTACATTTTCT
>NW_007731823.1:62313-72717 GCF_000696425.1 Galeopterus variegatus
AGCGCCACCGCGCTTCCCAAGCGGCGCACTGTAGCAGTGCGCCACCGGGCCGGCCCCCCAACAGTGTGATTTCTAAGAGAGCTCCACTCCCTTATCTACTCCTCTCCCTTGAACCTCCTCAGTTGGGTTTCCTGCTTCCCACCCATGAAGACAACTCCATGATGTCCATGTTAATACAATCCATGGGCATGACTCCTTCCTGACTTGATCTCTCAGCGTCATTTGACAATTGCCCACTCTCAACTTTTTGAAACTCTCTCTCCTCTCATCTTCTGGGACCCATACTCTCTTATATTTCCTCCCACCTTAAGGATAGTTCCATCTCAGTTCTTTTCTGCCTTTTCCTACTATGACTGACCTTCAAATGCTGGTATGCCCAAGGGAGAGCTCTGTATGGGATCTTCTGTTTTCTATCTGCCCTCTCTGCTTAGCTGATCTCATTCAGGCCATGACCTTAAAGACCATCTATGCATAGTAAACTCACAAATGTACATCTCGCCCTGATTTCTTTCTAAATTCTCAAGTTTCCAATCTCTTACCTGAATTTCCATTTAAATAGCTAATGGGTATCTCAAATTTAACTTATCAAAAGCAGAACACAGCTTTCCAATGTCCTCTTGCTGCAAAATCTTCCTTTTACTCAAGTCTTTCAAATTTCTGTAAATGGTACCATAAAACACCCCATTTCTTCAGCCAAAAATTTAGGAATCATCTTTGATTCCTCTTTTTTGTTTTCCACCCTCAACTCTTGCTTTTAATTCATTAGCAGGTCTTATTAACTCTATCTCCAAAACATACCCTGACCCTGCCCTCTCTTTTTCATCTCCACAGATAGCACCCCAGCACAGGCACCATCATCCCTCTCTAGCTTCTGCGCTCTTGACTGGTCTTCTTACTTTGACTTCTCCCTGTTCACTCCATTTTTTCCTACAACAGCCAGGTTAATCACTTTAAGAATGCAAATGAGACCATGTTACTTTACTGTTTAAAATGACCCTGTGGTCCTCCATCACACCCATAATAAACCCAGATTTCCTTCTTCTTTCTCACCTTTGTAACCTACCGTTCTCCCCTCATGTCTGGCCATGGTGAGCAGGAATCAGAATGTTGGAAATGAAGAACATTGGCTTCATTGGCAAGGCTGGTGTGAGAACTTCCCAAGCCCCTCACAATGTCTCTGCTAAGCCATTCCTGATATCCACTCCTTAAGCTACCAGACAAGCCCATTCAGGCAGCAGCACAGATGGTGGCCAGCAGGTCTCCCCAAAAACATCAGGCTGTTTTCTGCATTGCTTATCTTCTCTTAAAAACAGTGCTTCGAACAACAACAAAACAATGTTCCTGTTGTTCTCTCTTGGCACCCAGTTCTGTTCTTCCTCACTGAGCTTTTCACAGTTCATAATTATGTAGTCAGTCCTTGCGTTTCTATGTGCATATGCACATTGCCTGTCTTTTCCCTTAGTCTCCAAGCTCTGGGAGGAGAGGGTTCATGTCAGTTTTGAAGACCGCACTATATGCAGTATGTAGCACAGCACCTGGTACATAAACATTTGCTGAATGAATAAGCGTATGAATGTAGTCCTTGGTGACTCAATTAGTATCTTTGCTCTTATTGGGAATCTTGTGTCCACCTGTGCATTAAGAATGTGCATATTAAACACATAAAGGGATGCTATCTGTGTGCACCATGTGAGGATCAGTGAAGATAATTTTGGAGGAAAATTTGAGAAATACCATACTTGTTCTTCCTCTCTCCATAAGAGCAAAATAAGATGATCCACAGGAGGATAGGAGGGTCTCTACTCCAAATAGTCATAGATGGCTAAGTGCCAAGAGTTTGCTTATTTTTCTTTTGTTGTTGTTTAAATAGACCTCAGGTGCACATAATTAGATTAATCAGAATCTATGGCTCATGACACACTTCTATCATTGGTTAATGCCTGGCCCACTTTTCTTTATTACTTAATTAGTTAGTTTAAAAAATTTGATAGGCATGCACAAATCTACCACCAAAAATAAAATCTAGGATCTTGTCAATATCCTACATCCGACCATGTGATGTCTCCCACCAAACTGTCCCTTGCTTTCTCCAACACAAATTTTGTGTTTCATCATTCTTTCCATTCCTTTCTATATTGTTGTACTAAATTTTTATGTGCATAAAAACATATTTTATATAAATTGTTTTATGGTTTATATAAATGGTGCAATGTTTTATGTAATCTTTTGGGGATTATTTTTTTGGTGTTATATTCCTATGATTTATCCAGATTGGTGCATGCAACTGTAGCTTAATTATTTTCACTGCTGTATTATATTTCATTGTGTTACTATGGNTGCATAAAAACATATTTTATATAAATTGTTTTATGGTTTATATAAATGGTGCAATGTTTTAATGTAATCTTTTGGGGATTATTTTTTTGGTGTTATATTCCTATGATTTATCCAGATTGCTGCATGCAACTGTAGCTTAATTATTTTCACTGCTGTATTATATTTCATTGTGTTACTATGGGACCATTTTTTTATTCACTCTCCCATTGATGGACATTTGGGTCAATAATACTATCCTCACACAGGTACCATTTTGAGGTTATCCTCAACTTTTAGAATTCAGGTAAACCAATGCCTTTTGAACATTCATGTAGTGATAAATGTACTAGGAGCATGGGCGATGCCAAGATGAGTAAGATATGTGTCTGTTCTTTAGAAGTTCACAGTCTGGAAATAGAGACACAGACACAACCACAACCACAGAGGGCAGAATGTGCTGAATGCTGCAAAGATACAACGCAGTGCAGTCAGAACAGGGGAGGCTAGGAGAGAGGCCACCTAAAGTTCTAACAGGTGTAAATGTTAGATCATGGTGCATGTATGTGACTTGGTTAGGTAGGAAAGGGGCAGCAGTTGAAGAGAGAGTTTTCAGGATGGGAATAATGTGAGAAGTACAGAAATAGGAAAAGATACAGAGAATTTCGGCGATAGCAATATGCTGGGTGATTGAAGCCTGAGTTACATGACAGAGAAGGGGTGCATTTCACGAAGGGCCATTCA
Source organism: Galeopterus variegatus (assembly GCF_000696425.1). NCBI lineage: Eukaryota > Metazoa > Chordata > Mammalia > Dermoptera > Cynocephalidae > Galeopterus > Galeopterus variegatus. Next base: position 65,371 of record NW_007731823.1, read on the forward strand.
GAAAGGACAAAGGGAGTTGGGATCCTGACCCTGGAAGCTTTGCAAGTTGAGCTTTTATTTCATCAGCAGTTGAGAGTCATTGAAGGAGACAGTGCTGGCAATTTGGGTGGCTCTGAGGGTACATGTGTGGAGAGGGCGTTGAGTGGGTGGGTTTTGATGAGTTGGGTTCTCTGTTGCAGCACTTGCAGGCATGCTGAGAGGGTGTGCGGTGGTCTGGGAGGCCCTGTGGACGCCCTGCTGCCTTCGGTTTCTTCACTCGATGCTCTTCCTTGACATTTTCTACAGAATTTGTGAGTCTGCCTCTGACAGTTGTGATGTTAGCCTCTGGAGATGGAGACAATGATTTTTGAATGTTCTAAAATGGGACTAACACAAGTTTTTTGCTCTAAAAATATTGCATGTTTTGGCACTTTTCTTATGATTTTTTTTTTTTTCCCTGAGAAGGAGTGCTACGGAGGAGGGAGAATTTTCTTTCTTGTTTATTTTAAAGATGACTCTTCTGGAAGAAGATGACTTCAATGTGCATGCCAGGTTTCAATAAACAACCGCAACAACAAAAATACCAAGGAAGAGAAAATGCAAACCTTTTCCTGCTCCCCCAACACACACCGACACACAGCCACTTGCATTGGACCTACTGTTGGGATGCTGCCAAACTGTTCTATTTCAGAGATATTTGTTTATATTGGGGGAAAGAGAGAGATGTAACCCCTTTGCTCTAAGTGGCTCTTTACATAAATCACTTAGAATCACTTTGAGGCATAATATATCCCTCTTGCTCTACGAGGGTATTTCAAAAACTTCATGAAAAGATTCATAGTCTCTTTTAATTCTATTTTTCCACAAACTTTTTGCAATACCTTCATATTATGGGGTTGGAGGCACTTCACTGTCAGAGAAAATCCTGACTTGGTTTCTGCCAGCAGAAGTCTTCATGTTGAACCTTTGTTAAAGGTGCTTAACTGAGAAGCCGACTCCCAGGACTGAGCCTGCAGAATAGAAACTCTGCCCCTGACTGTGTACATTTGAATCCTATTGTGTTTGCTTCAGCTTTGGGCTATGAGCATGTTTCTTCAAGAAATGGGGGAGAAGGAGAATAAACACTCAGAGGCTCAAATAAGTGACTGAACCAGAAAAACTATGTGAAATTAGGTCATTAAGTTACAGTGACGCCACAGAGGCCTGGAAGTAGCAATCTATAAATTAACACCTGGAGATGCCTGAGGTGGGATAAAAGCAATGATGTGATTTGATCTGAAGAGGAGATGTAAAGTAGTTTTCAGGCTGCAGAAAGAGGAGGCTCTACAGAGCTCACAGTCATCCTGTGGGCAGGTGCAGGGTCTGGCACATTTCTCGAAGGTGCTCAGTGAGTGTTGGCTGGGTCCTTTGGCTTAATAGATGGGAGTATTTCAAAGGAAAAGCTGGACAAATTCCAGTGACATGAAGAGAATGAGAAGGGCAGAAGGGCTGGCAGTTAAAAGCACAGGATTCAAAGATACTCTGTGTGGGTTTGCTTTTGACTGTGGATGACCTTGGGCATTTTGCACAAGCTCTCTGTGCCTCAGTCTCCTCTTCTGCAAGAGATGGATAAGCACATCTATCCACCTCATATTTTCTTAATTCCTACCAATGTTAGTCCATTTATTGATTGTTCTTTTCTCCCCTATAAACATAAGCTCCACAGGGATGGGGACTTGGGGTGTTTTATGCACTGCTGTATTGCAACAGGCCAGAATAATTGAATGCTGAGTACGTTTATGTTGAATGAATAAATAAATGTATCAATGGAGATGGACTATGGGTCAAATGAGCCCACTTTTTATAAAATGTCTAGAAAGTGCCTGGCACATACTAAGTGTCTGTTCATTTGTGGCCTAAACTTTTGCCCTTCTTTATCTCTTTTAATTTCTGAGAAGGGACACAGATCCCTGGTTAAATACTGGGGGAAAAGAGCTCTGTTTGCACTACTTAATGGTGACTGTGAATTCTCTGATGTAAAATGAAGACAGGGGCCCAGCATTTTTTAGCATCATCCATGGAGATCCATTTTCCCATTTCTCTTGAGTCCCACTCACTTGCAGTTGGGCATCTTTTTCTTACCCACATGCTCTTCTCAGTCCTGCTTCTCATGTTTGCTCTTACTCTTCTGCCAAGAAAGGCTTGTCTTTTCTCTGCTCTTCCAAGTCCTAACCTCTGGCAGGGTTCCTCTCAGCCATGGCTCCTCTGTGCCACCACCCCTGCCACCTTCCTCCTCTGGTAGCTTCTCCTGACTGTTAGTTCTTTAGACACACATGCAGCACATAACATACACTGCCTGGACCTTTCAGGGCAAAGGGGCCCAGGCCACGAGGACAGCGTCTGGTCTCCTTGGATTACAGACCCTTCTATTGACCAACACTTGTTGAATTTCTACCATGCCCAGCTCAGAACAAGGTGCTGAAATAGAGACTAACAACGTGTCAGAAACAACTTTCATAAGACCAAGAATGGGGAGAGATCTGCTGCTCTGGAATTTAGCATAAAAGAGAGAGGAAACCCAAGCCTAGATGCTTACTCCTTAATTACCTGAATCTGTATGCATCTTCCTTTCTCTGTAGCAAAAGCTTTAGTGATGCACTCGTCCAGACACATTGTGAGATTTACTCACATACATGCCAAGGAACTTTTGCCACCTGGTATTGTGGGAGGGCATTCCACTGTGACAGGAAATAGCAGTTCTTACTCTTGTGGAGCTCATTAATTTTCTAATACAATAATAATAGTTGATTTTTGTTTTCAAAGCAGTATAAGTTTTTTCAATGGAAATATTACATAGAACCCCAAAATATAAAATAGGCTACAAATGAGCTGCTCCGGGTAGTGTACACTGCAGAGGAGGTTGGAGTTCTCAACTTCCTGCCTTTTTGGCCTCTCTTTTTACCCCAGAATTTTGCCAACAGCCTTTCATGAAACTCAGAGGTCATGTTCTGTAGTGGAGGATCCAAACAAAAACAAAACAAAAGCTTACAGGGGCAAGGTGGGGGTCTTTTTAGATGGCCTCACATTGGCTGAACTCCTCTTTCATGCCCAGCCCTTTTATACACCTTATTTCATTCAGTCTTCACCCTCACCCTGTGAAGTAGGCTTTGATATCCCCATTTCTCAGATGAAAGAACTGAATCTAAGGGAGATTTAGGATTTTATTCACTACCCAGCCTTCAGTGGGTTGAGCCAAGAATCAAACCCAGGTCTTTGTGACTTCAAAGCCAGAGCTGAGTCCCCACCTCCAACTCCCAAACTTGATTCTTCCTGGAATGCTCAGTGGTAAAGCTATTTTCAAGAGCAAGGAAGACAGAGGATGCTTGTAAGGTCACATTTCCTCTTGGTCTCTCTTGTCCCCTGGTGGGCTTTATCTATGTCAAATCTCAAGGTCAACTTGTTTGGTAAAAAGGTAGGTCCAGGGCCATGCATATAGGGTGTGAGTGGGACATTGGGAAAAAACAAAACGAAACAAAACAAAATAAAAATACAGAGAAAGGGGCCGGCCCGGTGGTGCACTGGAGAGTGCGCCACCTGGGAGCGTGGCAGCACTCCCGCCAAGGGTTCGGATCCCATGTGGAGACCAGTTCCCGCTCACTGGTTGAGTGCGGTGCGGGCGCAACACCGAGGGTTGCGATCCCGTTGCTGGTCCCCGGTGTGGGCACGACACCGAGGGTTGTGATCCTGTTACCAGTCAGTAAAAAAGATAAAAAGGAAAAAAAAAAAACAGAGAAAGAAAGACTCTAGGACTTGCCCAAGTTTACAAAATCTGTACCATAAACATTAGACTTTTCACCTTAAAACTTTATTCCTAAGATTGACTGGAGGGAAAGTCCATGACTCTGGGAAAAAAGCGAGTCTTTTGCTTTCACCAGAGTCTGGTGGCTTACACATATCCTATGTATGGAACCTGTGGCAAGCCTTGGAAAATAGCCTCCTGTTAGCGCTGGTCATCTGCAGAAGATGAGGGGGATGCACAGCCCAACTCTGTACGGTTTCTGCTCCCCAGACGCTCGGCTCTGCCAAGCGCAGACGTTGTTCTCTGACGGAGCCCGCAGGAATGGCACAGATTGGAGCTGCCAGTAATGCAATCACTTCTAATCAGCATTAATGAGGATATGAAGAGCCTCCGCATACCTCTGATTCAAAGAGGCAACTTCACATAAACCTCAATTACCCAGACATTTAAAAATCAATTTCAAATCAGATGTCCAGGTGATGGAACTAAAGAGATTAGAAAGAGCAGGGTGTGTGCACAGGCTGGCATGCCATGTCAATGCAATTGAGGTAGGCAGCTCCCGTAATGCAATAAAGCTGGCTGACTTTGTGCCCCCAGGGGTGAAAGAGAAACTGGTCTTATCTGCCAGCTCCCTCCAGAAGCAGAGGAAGATTCCAACGACAGGAAGAAGAGGACCCATCAGTGACTTCTACACACTTGAGCTGTGTTTGGAATGTTATCTTCATCTCATTCTATAGTTGTGAAGAGGAAAAGTAGTTGGGGCTACCACTCAAGGTCACTGCCCCAGCCTGGCGTCCACCTGTACCACCAAATCAGATACATTACTATTTCCATAAGTGATGCTGACTTTTCTGCCAGGGGGCATCTACTTACATTTCCCATCAACATGCTGGTACTTTAGGTCAATAAACTTTTATGGAGTGTGTACCATGTGTCAGGCACTGTGCTGGGCAAGTAGGGACACAAAGCTGAGGAAGTTGTATATAGTCTCTGCTTCGATTCACAGGGTAGAAGAAGAGATGATGCCAACTCTCCACCTGATGAGGGAATATACAGTCCTGCAAAACCAGGTCACTTGTATCTTCAGACACAATGGGCTCTTTCACCCTGAGTCTCATCTAGAGATACATGAGGAGAAGAGAGAAACCTGGGGCTCAGCTGTTTAGCTCCTCCTTTGACTGTGTGAGCTCAAGATGCTTCTTCCGATNGGCTTACACATATCCTATGTATGGAACCTGTGGCAAGCCTTGGAAAATAGCCTCCTGTTAGTGCTGGTCATCTGCAGAAGATGAGGAGGATGCACAGCCCAACTCTGTATGGTTTCTGCTCCCCAGACGCTTGGCTCTGCCAAGCGCAGACGTTGTTCTCTGACGGAGCCTGCAGGAATGGCACAGATTGGAGCTGCCAGTAATGCAATCACTTCTAATCAGCATTAATGAGGATATGAAGAGCCTCTGCATACCTCTGATTCAAAGAGGCAACTACACATAAACCTCAATTACCCAGACATTTAAAAATCAATTTCAAATCAGATGTCCAGGTGACGGAACTAAAGAGATTAGAAAGAGCAGGGTGTGTGCACAGGCTGGCATGCCATGTCAACGCAATTGAGGTAGGCAGCTCCCATAATGCAATAAAGCTGGCTGACTTTGTGCCCCCAGGGGTGAAAGAGAAACAGGTCTTATCTGCCAGCTCCCTCCAGAAGCAGAGGAAGATTCCAACGACAGGAAGAAGAGGACCCATCAGTGACTTCTACACACTTGAGCTGTGTTTGGAATGTTATCTTCATCTCATTTTATAGTTGTGAAGAGGAAAAGTAGTTGGGGCTACCACTCAAGGTCACTGCCCCAGCCTGGCGTCCACCTGTACCACCAAATCAGATACATTACTATTTCCATAAGTGATGCTGACTTTTCTGCCAGGGGGCATCTACTTACATTTCCCATCAACATGCTGGTACTTTAGGTCAATAAACTTTTATGGAGTGTGTACCATGTGTCAGGCACTGTGCTGGGCAAGTAGGGACACAAAGCTGAGGAAGTTGTATATAGTCTATGCTTCGATTCACAGGGTAGAAGAAGAGATGATGCCAACTCTCCACCTGATGAGGGAATATACAGTCCTGCAAAACCAGGTCACTTGTATCTTTAGACACAATGGGCTCTTTCACCCTGAGTCTCATCTAGAGATACATGAGGAGAAGAGAGAAACCTGGGGCTCAGCTGTTTAGCTCCTCCTTTGACTGTGTGAGCTCAAGATGCTTCTTCCGATAATTTCCTTTTCTTTTTCTTTGCTAAAGCTGGTAGGAGTTAAATGTCTGTTACAGCCAAAGAAACAACTAATACATAGGATAATACCATTGATAATAATAGTCATAGCTAGTACTTAATGAACAACTATTAAGCACTATGAACTGCTAAATACTCAAAATTATCTTTTTGACCACCAAAGCCACTTTATGAGGTGGGTGTTGCTATTATCCTAATTTCCCCATTTTGTAGGTTAATGTACCTTATGGGGTTGTTGGGTGGATTAAGAGGTACAATATTGTAGTGGGCACCAACAGGGTTGGCTATTCAAGTGCCACCATCCCTATCCTGAGAATTGCCACCCTCCCCATTCATGTTGTCAATGGTGCCCCTTGGGGTTGTCAAAGTATAACTTCCAAAAGGTTAAAAACATGACTCATACAAAAGAGAGTGAACATGAATAAAAAATCTATTCAACTTACTAATTAATGAGGGGACTATTAGGATGGTAAGGCAGGTTCAAAGAAGAATTGGAGAAAAGAAACTGACATAGTCAGTTAGTCAAAGGAATACTGAGATGGATTTGCTAATAGATATAAAACTGGTTAATGTCTTACAAGGCATTAAAGCTGTAGCCTTTTTGTTGTCTTTTCTACTTTATAGAAATTCACCAGAAGACACATAACTTTAGTGGATTTGGGTTCTAAAAAATAGTAAGTAACAAATTCAAACACAGGCACATTCTCTTAGGTCAGGAATCAGCAAACTTTCTAAAGTTCCAGACAGTAAATATTTTTGACTTTATAAGTCATACAGTCTCTGTTGAAAGTACTCAACTCTGACATCATAGAGCAAAAATGGTCTTAGGTAAGACATAAATAAGTTGGAACATAGTTTACTTACAAAAATATATGGCTGCCAGTCATAGTTTGTCAACTTTTGTTCTAGATGATTAAATAATATTTGGGTGGGCCAGTTAAGCAATGCCTAAAGTCTAAAGGTGACATTAAAGGGACATGCAGCTATTCTCTTGATTTATTTCTAATTTTGGGTTCATTCTTCTTAGTGGCATTAAAATGTGAATGGGGCCCCTGGATTTTCTGATGCAGCATTCCTGCCCTCCCATCTATGTGGATACAGTGGAGACTGTTTATTCAGATGGACCCCATTCTCTCCCTGCCTACCCTCATCAGAGATGATGGGGCCACATTTGGCACCTGACCCCATCTCCAGACATCAAATTTGGAATGATACTGATTCCTGCCTCAGGCTGATTGCTTTCTTGAGTGGGAGAGCTGTAAACTCTGCAGCTGCTTTTCTTCCAACTCACTGAAAAGTGAG
>NW_007731823.1:73029-75217 GCF_000696425.1 Galeopterus variegatus
TTGGCACCTGACCCCATCTCCAGACATCAAATTTGGAATGATACTGATTCCTGCCTCAGGCTGATTGCTTTCTTGAGTGGGAGAGCTGTAAACTCTGCAGCTGCTTTTCTTCCAACTCACTGAAAAGTGAGAGGATTGAGGTCGGAAGGAAGCTCATTCACCTCTCACTGCCTCTTTGTACCTCAATTTCATTATCTATATACTGAAGGCAATAATGTACCTACTTCATGGGGTTGTTCTGTAGCTTAAATGTGACACTTGTGCATACAGCCCCAGCTTGGAGCACCATATGTGTACCGTAAAGATGACTTCTCTTGTCTTTAGGATTCCTCTCTTGTTCTCACGTCAGGTGACTTCAATGCTAAATCCAATGCATTGACCCAGGAATTTTGCTGATGCCACAGCTCTGCCTTCTCTTTGCCTGGGTTCCATGCCTTTTCTCCTCTGTGCTATTCACCACTGGCATCTAACCTTTGGCTTTTATTCAAACAGCTTCTAGTAACTCTGTGCTTTAAAATGAGTAAGTAGGTGACTGCTCTGTTGTCTTCTGTGAGCAAGGAAGAGCAGCAGAGCCAAAAGGATGGAGACACCATTTATTCCTCTTTTACAGATGGTGAAACTGAGGCATAGGGAGGCTTGCATTACCAGCCCAAGGCTGTCCTCCTAGAAAGTGTTTGGGGGCTGGGACTCCAAAGATAATGAATGCTTTTATTCACGATGACACACTTTCTTCAAAGTACTCTTCATTTGGCTGCTATTTTGCCTCTTAGGGGCTTCTCTTCCTTTGGCAAAAGGGATCCTCTGTGGCTGAATGAAGGAAAAGAACAAACAAACATCCTTCAGTGCCTAAAAGCAAACAAGAAGCTTTAATGTGATGTGCTCAAATACTTCAGCAGCTTGTATCCCATTTGGCATTTTTGAGAAGGTCAATAGGCAACATCCCTGTGGCGGATTCCTCACTTCTGAAGAAGTGTTTGCCTGTATTTTCACCAGCTTCCAGAGAACTCTCTGCTCTGTTCGTGATAAGAATTGAGAAGCCAGAGACAGACAAAAGCAGGATGCATAGCCAGATCATTCCAGAAGGTTTCTGTCTATCAAAATGTGGCTTCAGTCTTTGAACAGAACATGTCCATATGTCTGCTCGCAAGAGGATCATGCCCCGCCATGGACCAGCCACTGTGGTAACTTAGAGAAACAACAGGACAGGGAAAAGATGAGATGAACTTCCTATAGAGGACACTAGTTTGGGGCTGCTGGGCATCATCACTTGTTTTTAAGAATCACAGTAGGTTGCAGTCAGGTCTCGTCTTTCCTTCGTCTCCATTACAGATCTTGGCTCATGCCCCAGTTCTATGGCAGGTGGAGCATGGTCATATAACCTCAACTGGACAATCAGATGTTCCCCCTCATTGAGGACTTTGAATCTCAAGAATGTGACAGTCACATCTATGCAGAGGCAGTCAGATAATAATCCTAGTAGCTATGCTGGAGCTGAAATTTTATCAGCAGAGTGGCAATATCCAGGAGCGTCAAGGCTGGTGGCAGCAGTTCAGAAAGACTATTCCTGTCACAAGATCTAGATGATGCCCAACCTTCCTTCCCATTTTCTGAACTGAGCTGCTGTTCAGGCTTGTGTCAATGTCCTTAGCTATCCAATAGTTTTCTAGCAAATTCTTATTCTATTTTAGTTAGCCTGATTTGGTTTCCATAGTTGGCGATAGAGTATGTGTCCTGAGTGATGTGCTTCTCAGTGTCCACTGGCAAGGCCTGGGCGCTGCACATGTTACCATCCTAATCCAAGGAGATTCCCTCACAAGAGGCTGCCACAGTTTCCACTCAATTGGAAGAAAGAGACAAAAGGTCTCAGGGCATTATATCACCTTAGCACCAAGGAGTTATTTTGGCCATTGCTCTAATTTTACTAATCCACGAATCCAAGACAGACAGACACAAGAGCCCAGGCAATGCCTTTTCTTCCTGCCATTAGGAAATAAGTTGTAATAATCTCTTATCAGTGTCCAGGTTATTTCTTTCACAGGAATGGAAGATTCACAAAATAAATCGTCAAAATTTTGCTCTCGTATTCATTAAATCACTAAACTAAAACCCAGCTACACAGTGCTTGCCTGTCCTAGAAGTCTTAGTTCCAGCATCTTCACAAGTGATGAGGGAAACTGACCCTTACTGG
>NW_007731823.1:75996-77297 GCF_000696425.1 Galeopterus variegatus
GAAAGAATCTACTTTTGCCAAATAATGCAAATATATCATAGGGATTGTTTTAATTGAACTAAGAATTCCTTTAATAGATATACAGAGTACTTATTACATAGTAGGTAGCAAAAAAAAAATACTGAATTGAATTAAATAGTTTCTGGCTGGTTAAGAGGGAAAATAATAACAGACACAGAAATAAATAATCTAGATTTTTGTGTGGCATTTTCCATACTTAGTTTGTTTTGCTGCTTGGCAAAAATAAAAGTCCAAATTCTTTCTGGGCTGTTTCATAACTGATAGATGAACTCGGCCTAATTGTTGATCCATAGAGAATGGTTAGAAATACCAATACCCTCGGGTTAAATTTCCCAACTTTTGTTGTGGAAATATTTAGTCAACTAATGATCTCTTCTCTCCCCTGCTGTGAGCTTTGGCAGGAACTGCACCCCTTGTTTTTAAAGAAACACAAAAAAATTCCTCAAAAAGGACTCATACCTGCCCGAAGCTCCTAAAGAGCTAGAAGGAGGATGACCTGGAACAAATGAAGGCGGGAATTTAAATTCCTTGCTAAATATGATTAAAGCAAAAGGAAAATCAAAAAAGAACCTGTAGACAAAAGAATGTGTATCATGGCTCAAATCAATTAAGCAGAAAGAAAAATCTCATGCAAAGACCCAAAGGACTGGTTTGAAATTTTTAAAATATGGTCTCTGCCAGGTAATGTCAAAATAGCCTGAAGAAATGTCAGTTTTAGGCCAGCGTCATCCATCCATCCATCCTCTATATATTATATATGATATATCAAAATTATATAATTTATAACATATTAATAATATTCTCCTATAGAGGAGGATACAAGGATGTTAAGACAGGCTGTTCCCTTCAAGAAGATTAATGGAAGTGACACAGTATGTTCTTTCTATTTTTTTCAGCTAATATTTATTAGATATTTACTATGCAACAGATCCAATGCTTAAAAAGCAGAACAAATATCCCATTCAATTTTTTCACAACTATCTTACGAAAATACTGTTATCCCTAGTTTTCTTTCTGGAAACGAAGGTGCAGAAAAGTTATCTAATATACAGGAGCTAGTGGCCGATCTAAGCCTCCAACCAAGTCCATCTGACTCCAAAGTCAATGGCATGCTTTGTTGTAAGTACTTTGTTATAATGTCAGTTTATACAAGGCATGAAATCAGAACATGAACCAGATCATAATTCTGTGTCTGGGAAACAGTGATAGTTATATATATATTTTTATTATTTTTATTTTGTCAATATACAATGTAGTTGATTATTGTGACCCATCACTGA
>NW_007731823.1:78038-84273 GCF_000696425.1 Galeopterus variegatus
CAATATACAATGTAGTTGATTATTGTGACCCATCACTGAAACCTCCCTCCCTCCTCCCTCTCCCCCATCCCACCCAGGTGTGTTTTTGGAATGTGAAAATCATAATTGTTATAAGATGTGTGTGTGTGTGTGTGTGTGTGTGTCTATTTCCTGGGGGATTACTGTAAACTCTTGGAGATGGAATTAAGAAGGAAACAAGAGGGTCAAAAAAGGCTTTATGAGTTCTCATCAGTAAGCTTGATCCTTAAAATGGATTGAGGGAAAGTATGCGGTAAAAAAGAACAGTTTCAGCAAAGGCATGGAAAGACACATGTGCTAAGAGTTCATGCTGAAGAGGGCCATGCAGGCATTAAAGAATCATGAAAGAATGTGTGCCTTGCACCCAAATATCTTGTCCTTGGTTGTTAAAAGCCTAAATGTACATCATTTGAGAGTTATTCCTTTTGGACATCAAGGGTTTTTAGTCTTTACTCTATCAGCACCAAGAGTGTCCTAGGAAGCACCAGAACTCCTAGGAGGAGTAAATAAACTAAGGAACTTATTCTCAGTTGTGAAATTAGTTAAAGACCTGGCAGGAAAGAGATGGCACATTGGCACGCTCAATCAGAAACTACTACAAAGGTGTGGGCAACGTTAAGAGGAACCAACAAGGGTTGGTAAAGTATCCTGGGGGTAGAAACAGGGAAGTCTCCATCCCTCCTTCAACCTCCCCTTAAATGGAGGCAACAATTTCCAAGAGAACTGTAGCTTCAACTCAGGTTGCAGATATGGAAGAGGGATGCCTACCAGGAGTTGAGTGGCCTCTGGAAGAGGAGCTCAGGCTAGCAAAGAAAGAGATGAGAACAAATACAGCAACCTCTCTGTCTCTTGCCCTCCAGCATCCTGATGGTGTTTCCCATTGGATAGATCTAGCAGAAAGCCAGAGTGCAAAGCAACACAGTTGACGCATGCCAAAAGGGTACCCTCCCAGACAGAAAGCAGGATGGGGAAGGGTGGAGAGAGGATCTGTAAAGGCAAGGGCACAGTGGCCAGCACAAGGACTTACAATGGTGGGCGGGACAGAAGTTATTTGTCACTAATTGCATTTAAAGTAAGGAAGCTTGCAAATCATTTTATTTATTTCTGTAAATTAAAGCAGATTCAATATTATCCCTGCAGTAGCTTTCTCTTATTCACCTGCATTTAGTTTTTCTTTCACACTCGTGAGAAGAGAGTGGTGTTGTAGCAGGCGGGTGGGGTATCCTCCGTTACCCCCCACACCCACAGCACAGTGTGTCCAGTGTGTGAGTGGCATCCATCGTGTGTGTGTGGGGGGGGGGGAATAGTGAAGTGCCATCGCTTTGAGTCAACCAGCCAGCCTGTGGAGGGAATTTGTCATTGCGCAGACCCCTTCCCAACTGTGTGACTGAGCCACTAGCAATAGAGGAAGGGAAGGAGAGCAGCAAAGAAGGAAGGAGTGCGTGTGATCAGAACATTGGGAAAGGGAGTGAGGGAAGGATAGCATTAAAGATGCAACCGTGTTTGGATTTTGCCTGCAGCTGGCCTCTTATGGTTAAGAAGGCTTTTCCCTCTCCAACCCAGGTACCTGAACCCAGTTGTGATCAGAGGGAAAGAGTAGCATCTAGCATCATGTCTTCTCTGTTTTGGGGTAGGAGATGATAGCACACACACTCACATCCCCCTAAGAGTAGATTTTTAAAGTAGGACAGTAATGGGTCCAAGCTGCTATTATCTCAGAGTTGAGCTCAGTAGAGGGCGCGCAAGAGCAGGGGTGGCAAAAGTCTCCCTCTGGGCTCTGAGAACACATGCTCTCCAGGGAATTTAGAAAAGGAAGTCCCCAAATGCTGTTTGTAAGCTCATAATGATCTATTTCCCTATTAAGAAAGTGGCTCTCGGGCCGGCCCGGTGGCGCACTGGATAGTGCGCCGCTTGGGAAGTGCGGCGGCACTCCCGCCCGAGGGTTCAGATCCCACATACAGACCGGTTCCTGCTCACTGGCTGAGCGAGGCGCGGGAGCAACACCGAGGGTTGCGATCCCGTTGCCGGTCCCCGGTCTGGTACGGGGGTGACACTGAGGGTTGCGATCCGTTGCCAGACACGGAAAAAAGACAAAAGACAAAAAAAAAAAAAAAAGTGGCTCTCACACATTATTACTGGCTGCATATTATGTTATCTTGAGCTAATTTTGAAACTGTTTCTCTCTCTTCCTCTGTTCATACTCACACGGTGTGTGCATACACACACAGTAGTAAGCATAATGGAACTTGAAGACTTAACTGCAGTGCACTGCAACAAATTAAATAAGGCATACCTATCCTTGGCAAGACTTGAAAAAAAAAATGCTAGTTTTTTTCCCAAAAATAAACAGTTCCATAAGAATGGAAGAGAAAAAACAAAACCCAAACTAAAACTTCCAAGTCCATCTTAGTTACATGGAAAGTCTACTAAAGTTTTCTTGAGAAGCCGGTACCAAAATCCTAAAAATCCACTCTGAATTCCAGTGGTCTACTTTCATTCCAAGTTGTTACTTACTGGTGGAGCATTTCCACTATGCATGTTGAGCAATGGCTTATAGATAAACAAGGAATTTAGGATTCAGTATTTGGATTGATCAAACTGTTTCCAGAAGTAATTTGAAAACCTGAAAAATGCCAAAAATGTAGTTACTAATCCAAATAGCCCTTTGTATCTGCATAAATGAAAATGGAGATCAATATCTGATTAATAGAGATAATTTCTATTATGCTCATATTTTTAATGTCATGACATGGACTGTAATGATTGCTTTATACTGTTATATTGCCACTGTCACTTCAGACACCCTGCAGAGGAGAGCAGATGATTGATGTGAAATATACTAGCAGGTAGATGCAGTCTTTCTCTGCAAACACCTGGGGAACACACTGGAAACTGCTGAAAGAGTCTCTCCTTGGCTTTTCCTGGGGTTTTCATTTAAATGCTAGTGCTTCCAGGAGGCTCTTTTCATAGGAATGAGGCCTAGAGAATTCATCAGGACTTCAAGGGAAAACAAATAAACAAAAAACAGAGATTCTTGCTATATCTCTTGCTTAAATTTACACTATGTTCACAACCAAATGTGGTCCACACACTCTCTCCAATTTCCCCAGGGTAGGGCTAATTTTTTCCTCTCCAGACAACTTGCAGAGTTCTTGGAAGACCCAAGAAGACTGAACTGCACTTCAAAATCCCAGGAACCACTGAAAGGGCTCTGGGTCAATGGAGTCAGGGTTACAAACACTGTGTGAACCAAATCTGGCTCCACACTTACCCATCAAGACCACTGGTCTCTAGCAACCCAAGCACAAATCTTGGAGATGCTCTGACTTCTCATCCTCTTTTAAAGGAACTTAGTTCTTAAGTCCTTGCCACTGCATCTTATGGTAGGTCTCAATCAATGAGTTGTGCATGCCAGGGAAGCACTGTTGGTTGTCCAACTTCCACTCATTCCATTCCCTTTCTCTTCTGCTAGCAAAAGCCATCTCCCCACTCAAGAGGATGAAAATGCCAGCCCTGGCTTTCTCAACATTCCTTGCAGCACATGGCCATGAGATCCAGCCCTGACCAGTAGGGAAAGTCTGCTAGACGACCTCTGGAAAGGTTTTTTTTTCCCCCTTCAATACAAATAGACACATTATAGACACTTAAGGATGGATAAAATTAAAAGGACTGATGATGTCAATGATTAGAGAAGATGGGGAGCAACCAGACCTCTTCCATATTGCTGATTAGAGTGTGAAAAATCCATCTACTTTGGAAAAGAGTTGTCAGTTTTATCTAAAGGTAAATACAGACTAACCATTTTACCCAGCATATTTACTCCTAGGTATTTATCTAAGAGGATTTAAAACATCTGTGTATACAAATATGGCACATAAGCAGTCAAAGCATAGCATATTCCTAATAGCCCCAAACAGGAAAACCAAGTTTCCACCAACGGTGGATGGATAAACAAGTTGTGGGTTTTTTTCATAAAACAGAATACTAGGCATTAACAAAAACAAATGAAATACTGATACATACAATACCATGGATGAATCTCAAAAATGCTGAGCAAAAGAAGGCAGAAACAAAAGAACAGATAGTGTATGGTTGCATTTACATGAAATTATGCAAAAGGAAAATCTAACCTATAGTGACAAAAGCAAATCAGTGGTTGCCTATAACTGAGGGTAGAAGACAGCACAGACTAAAAGTGGGCACGAGGGAACTTTGTGGGATGGTGGAGATGCTTTATATCTTTATTGTAGCGGTGGTTACACGAGTGTGTACATTACTGAATGACACACTTAAAATGGGTGCATTTATTGTATGTAAATTTTATCTCAAAGTTGATTTTTTTAAAAAGTTATATAGGAAGAATGAGTTATCTTTAGCTAGATGTTGTTGTCTACCTGGAATGCTTAAAACTTGGGCAACCATCATGAGGTGATAAGGAGACCAGCCCACAACAAAGCCAGTGTAGACAGAGTAGAAAAATGGCAGGTTCTGAGTCCTTGGTGGTGCGAGGGCAGAACAGTTTGGGGACCCAGAGCATGGTCCCTGCAGGCGGATTGCCAAGTTCAAAGCCATCTTACCACTTACCATCTGCATGACTTTTGGGAAACCCATTCACCTCTTTGTGCCTTAGTTTTCTCATCCATAAAATGAGAATGATAATACTATCTACCATCATAAAGGTAGCAATCCTTTGGAAAGATTAAATCAGTTAGGTTGTGAATTCTACAATGGCAGAATTTTTTTTTTTTTGACTTTCATTCACTGATAAAACCCAAGCACCAAAATCAACGCCTGGCACCAGTAAGCCCTTAATAAATGTTTGTCAAGCAAATGAAAGAATACTTGTAAAATAATGTTAGAGCAGTGTCTCACACCTAATAAGCAAAGTGAGTGCTCTATGTGTTTTCAGTCATGGTTATTACTGTGCAGCTGCAGATGCAACCCATTGTCCACACTGTTTCTAGCCTTCTTGTTATGTGAACATGAAATGTTTTGTTTTATACGTCATTTTTAATTGGCTATTCAGGAAGTCATCAAAATATCTATAGGCCAAACCTAGCTCATGGTCTGCTTTTGTATGACCCACAGCTAAGAAAAAGGATTGTTTTTAAAGGATTGTTTAAGAAGGAGAAGGAGGAGGATGATGAGACTACACAACAGGGACTGACCCACGAAGCCTAAAATATTTACTATCTGGCTCTTTTAGAAAAATGTTTGCCAATCCCTGGCCTATTCTATTCATGCAGCCCAAAGCATCCTTATTTACACACTACTTTGATTAGTGCATGAGATGCATTTTTGGTTTCAATGTACATGTTATGGCAATGTTTATCAGGTGGAAGGCTGAATTTAACAGGTCCTGTAACACAGAGCAGAATGTTGCACACCCGCCTCTGAGTAAGAGGAAAGGATTGGAACATAAGGGGAAGCCGGCACTGAAGGAGACCGTGCAGTGAATGGGACATGTAAGAATGCTGCTTCGTGCATATCTAGTCAGTATTGGTCAGAGAGGTAAATAGTCCAATCTAACTCAGCTCTGAGGACATCCAAGGGAATTGTGAGAAAACTTTTAGAGACATTGTGAGGCTTTGTAATTATGCTAAATATTTTAATATTTTAATTCTTTCATACCTGATAGCTAAAACCTAAATGCAGAAATATTGGGAACAGTTGCTCTTGTCTCTCTGACTCCCATCTCCGCACTTCTGTTCTCCTTTGCTATGTAACATCAATCCTTGATTATTTCTTCTCATATAGAATTTAAAATTTGCCAAGATTTCGCAGTTTGCCATCACTGGACAAATATTATCAAAATGGCCCACCATGTGTCATAAAGTGTACTGGAGTCATATCCATCATCTTGTTTAATCCTCATGCTATGTGAAAAAGTAAGTACAATCATTAGACCAGGGTTTCTCAACCTCGACATTACTGACATTTGGGGGTTGGATGATTCCTCTGTTTTGTGTAGGGGGTGTCTTGTGCACTGTAGGATGTATAGCAGCATCCCTGGCCTCTACCCACAGATGCCAGTAGCTTCCCTCTCCCTCAGTCCTGACAATAGAAAATGTCTCCAGATATTTCCAACTATCCCTGGAGAAGAGGGGGCTCATTATTACACCCAGCTGATCACCATTGCATGAGACTGATTTTACTCATCAGGGGACTGAGGTTTGGAGCAGTCAATAGCGCAAAGGTGCCCTGCTGGTAAGGCATA
>NW_007731823.1:85273-102610 GCF_000696425.1 Galeopterus variegatus
GGCTCTCACACATTATTACTGGCTGCATATTATGTTATCTTGAGCTAATTTTGAAACTGTTTCTCTCTCTTCCTCTGTTCATACTCACACGGTGTGTGCATACACACACAGTAGTAAGCATAATGGAACTTGAAGACTTAACTGCAGTGCACTGCAACAAATTAAATAAGGCATACCTATCCTTGGCAAGACTTGAAAAAAAAAATGCTAGTTTTTTTCCCAAAAATAAACAGTTCCATAAGAATGGAAGAGAAAAAACAAAACCCAAACTAAAACTTCCAAGTCCATCTTAGTTACATGGAAAGTCTACTAAAGTTTTCTTGAGAAGCCGGTACCAAAATCCTAAAAATCCACTCTGAATTCCAGTGGTCTACTTTCATTCCAAGTTGTTACTTACTGGTGGAGCATTTCCACTATGCATGTTGAGCAATGGCTTATAGATAAACAAGGAATTTAGGATTCAGTATTTGGATTGATCAAACTGTTTCCAGAAGTAATTTGAAAACCTGAAAAATGCCAAAAATGTAGTTACTAATCCAAATAGCCCTTTGTATCTGCATAAATGAAAATGGAGATCAATATCTGATTAATAGAGATAATTTCTATTATGCTCATATTTTTAATGTCATGACATGGACTGTAATGATTGCTTTATACTGTTATATTGCCACTGTCACTTCAGACACCCTGCAGAGGAGAGCAGATGATTGATGTGAAATATACTAGCAGGTAGATGCAGTCTTTCTCTGCAAACACCTGGGGAACACACTGGAAACTGCTGAAAGAGTCTCTCCTTGGCTTTTCCTGGGGTTTTCATTTAAATGCTAGTGCTTCCAGGAGGCTCTTTTCATAGGAATGAGGCCTAGAGAATTCATCAGGACTTCAAGGGAAAACAAATAAACAAAAAACAGAGATTCTTGCTATATCTCTTGCTTAAATTTACACTATGTTCACAACCAAATGTGGTCCACACACTCTCTCCAATTTCCCCAGGGTAGGGCTAATTTTTTCCTCTCCAGACAACTTGCAGAGTTCTTGGAAGACCCAAGAAGACTGAACTGCACTTCAAAATCCCAGGAACCACTGAAAGGGCTCTGGGTCAATGGAGTCAGGGTTACAAACACTGTGTGAACCAAATCTGGCTCCACACTTACCCATCAAGACCACTGGTCTCTAGCAACCCAAGCACAAATCTTGGAGATGCTCTGACTTCTCATCCTCTTTTAAAGGAACTTAGTTCTTAAGTCCTTGCCACTGCATCTTATGGTAGGTCTCAATCAATGAGTTGTGCATGCCAGGGAAGCACTGTTGGTTGTCCAACTTCCACTCATTCCATTCCCTTTCTCTTCTGCTAGCAAAAGCCATCTCCCCACTCAAGAGGATGAAAATGCCAGCCCTGGCTTTCTCAACATTCCTTGCAGCACATGGCCATGAGATCCAGCCCTGACCAGTAGGGAAAGTCTGCTAGACGACCTCTGGAAAGGTTTTTTTTCCCCCCTTCAATACAAATAGACACATTATAGACACTTAAGGATGGTTAAAATTAAAAGGACTGATGATGTCAATGATTAGAGAAGATGGGGAGCAACCAGACCTCTTCTCCCCCTTCAATACAAATAGACACATTATAGACACTTAAGGATGGATAAAATTAAAAGGACTGATGATGTCAATGATTAGAGAAGATGGGGAGCAACCAGACCTCTTCCATATTGCTGATTAGAGTGTGAAAAATCCATCTACTTTGGAAAAGAGTTGTCAGTTTTATCTAAAGGTAAATACAGACTAACCATTTTACCCAGCATATTTACTCCTAGGTATTTATCTAAGAGGATTTAAAACATCTGTGTATACAAATATGGCACATAAGCAGTCAAAGCATAGCATATTCCTAATAGCCCCAAACAGGAAAACCAAGTTTCCACCAACGGTGGATGGATAAACAAGTTGTGGGTTTTTTTCATAAAACAGAATACTAGGCATTAACAAAAACAAATGAAATACTGATACATACAATACCATGGATGAATCTCAAAAATGCTGAGCAAAAGAAGGCAGAAACAAAAGAACAGATAGTGTATGGTTGCATTTACATGAAATTATGCAAAAGGAAAATCTAACCTATAGTGACAAAAGCAAATCAGTGGTTGCCTATAACTGAGGGTAGAAGACAGCACAGACTAAAAGTGGGCACGAGGGAACTTTGTGGGATGGTGGAGATGCTTTATATCTTTATTGTAGCGGTGGTTACACGAGTGTGTACATTACTGAATGACACACTTAAAATGGGTGCATTTATTGTATGTAAATTTTATCTCAAAGTTGATTTTTTTAAAAAGTTATATAGGAAGAATGAGTTATCTTTAGCTAGATGTTGTTGTCTACCTGGAATGCTTAAAACTTGGGCAACCATCATGAGGTGATAAGGAGACCAGCCCACAACAAAGCCAGTGTAGACAGAGTAGAAAAATGGCAGGTTCTGAGTCCTTGGTGGTGCGAGGGCAGAACAGTTTGGGGACCCAGAGCATGGTCCCTGCAGGCGGATTGCCAAGTTCAAAGCCATCTTACCACTTACCATCTGCATGACTTTTGGGAAACCCATTCACCTCTTTGTGCCTTAGTTTTCTCATCCATAAAATGAGAATGATAATACTATCTACCATCATAAAGGTAGCAATCCTTTGGAAAGATTAAATCAGTTAGGTTGTGAATTCTACAATGGCAGAATTTTTTTTTTTTTGACTTTCATTCACTGATAAAACCCAAGCACCAAAATCAACGCCTGGCACCAGTAAGCCCTTAATAAATGTTTGTCAAGCAAATGAAAGAATACTTGTAAAATAATGTTAGAGCAGTGTCTCACACCTAATAAGCAAAGTGAGTGCTCTATGTGTTTTCAGTCATGGTTATTACTGTGCAGCTGCAGATGCAACCCATTGTCCACACTGTTTCTAGCCTTCTTGTTATGTGAACATGAAATGTTTTGTTTTATACGTCATTTTTAATTGGCTATTCAGGAAGTCATCAAAATATCTATAGGCCAAACCTAGCTCATGGTCTGCTTTTGTATGACCCACAGCTAAGAAAAAGGATTGTTTTTAAAGGATTGTTTAAGAAGGAGAAGGAGGAGGATGATGAGACTACACAACAGGGACTGACCCACGAAGCCTAAAATATTTACTATCTGGCTCTTTTAGAAAAATGTTTGCCAATCCCTGGCCTATTCTATTCATGCAGCCCAAAGCATCCTTATTTACACACTACTTTGATTAGTGCATGAGATGCATTTTTGGTTTCAATGTACATGTTATGGCAATGTTTATCAGGTGGAAGGCTGAATTTAACAGGTCCTGTAACACAGAGCAGAATGTTGCACACCCGCCTCTGAGTAAGAGGAAAGGATTGGAACATAAGGGGAAGCCGGCACTGAAGGAGACCGTGCAGTGAATGGGACATGTAAGAATGCTGCTTCGTGCATATCTAGTCAGTATTGGTCAGAGAGGTAAATAGTCCAATCTAACTCAGCTCTGAGGACATCCAAGGGAATTGTGAGAAAACTTTTAGAGACATTGTGAGGCTTTGTAATTATGCTAAATATTTTAATATTTTAATTCTTTCATACCTGATAGCTAAAACCTAAATGCAGAAATATTGGGAACAGTTGCTCTTGTCTCTCTGACTCCCATCTCCGCACTTCTGTTCTCCTTTGCTATGTAACATCAATCCTTGATTATTTCTTCTCATATAGAATTTAAAATTTGCCAAGATTTCGCAGTTTGCCATCACTGGACAAATATTATCAAAATGGCCCACCATGTGTCATAAAGTGTACTGGAGTCATATCCATCATCTTGTTTAATCCTCATGCTATGTGAAAAAGTAAGTACAATCATTAGACCAGGGTTTCTCAACCTCGACATTACTGACATTTGGGGGTTGGATGATTCCTCTGTTTTGTGTAGGGGGTGTCTTGTGCACTGTAGGATGTATAGCAGCATCCCTGGCCTCTACCCACAGATGCCAGTAGCTTCCCTCTCCCTCAGTCCTGACAATAGAAAATGTCTCCAGATATTTCCAACTATCCCTGGAGAAGAGGGGGCTCATTATTACACCCAGCTGATCACCATTGCATGAGACTGATTTTACTCATCAGGGACTGAGGTTTGGAGCAGTCAATAGCGCAAAGGTGCCCTGCTGGTAAGGCATGGAGCCAAGATTCCAATTATGTGTGCTAATCTTCAAAATTCTTAGCTACAAAGAAGTGGATAAGACTGAGGTTTGGAGCAGTCAATAGCGCAAAGGTGCCCTGCTGGTAAGGCATAGAGCCAAGATTCCAATTATGTGTGCTAATCTTCAAAATTCTTAGCTACAAAGAAGTGGATAAGTAGGATGAACAAGTTTAGAGATCTAATGGACAACATGAGGGCTGTAGGTAATAAAATTGTACTGTACATGGGATTCCTGCAAAATGAATAGATTTTAGCTGCTCTTGCCACAAAAACAGCAAGAACAAAAAAAAAAGGGTAACTGTGAGAGATGCTGGGTCCGTTAATCTGCATACTATATGTATCCCATAACATCATGGTATATATATTAAATATACACAATAAAATTTCTTTAACCCCCCCCAACTCTTAACTAATGTGCTCTAGTGCCTTTTCAAACATAATCCCTTTCCTCCCTGCAGACATCATTTGGTGTAACAGGCTGAGCTCCTCCCATCGGAAGGGGACAGATTAATGTCCTACTCACTTCTGCACATTCCCTTGCCTGGAATGTCTCCCTCCCACCCAACTGTTTACCTCTCTGATAATTCACACTTTTCTGGGTTAATTCATGGACAAGTATAACAAACCCTATAGGAATGGGGGTCATCCTTAGAAATATTTGGGGAGCAGAAACCCAGGGAAAAATAAACTGGATTTCTCATTAGGCTTGACATGTGAGACCTTGCGATCTTATTTTTAAAGGAAGAAAGATGTTCTACTCCAGCCCTCCCGCAAAGACAAAAATAAGTTAAAACAGTTACAGAGCCATAAAAGTTAGAACTATAGGAGGGCTTAGAAAGTATCTTATCGAGCCACCTCAATTTACAGATGTGGAAACTGAGGCCCATGGAGGAAAGTGAGAAACAAGATCACACAGCTGGCTGGTAGAGAGCAACTTTTGGACTCCCGGTACAGAGCTCCTTCCATAAACCTCTCTTTCTAGAAAAGACCACCACAGTCAGAACTGTGAAGCTGGGTTTCAGGGGTGGTTTGAATTATTGTCGAATTTTGCATTGCAATATATTTAGCGGTTCCATTTCTGAATAATATAGATAAAATCCACTATTTCTGAGTATTTTGTTTTAACATTTTCCATGTTTTGAGCACTTATTTATTATATGCTGAGCTCTCTTTCTTCTTTAATTCTTACAGTGGGAAGTAGGTACTATGATCAGCTTAGAAACAGGAACCACCTTAGGACCTTCATGCATAAGAGATTTGATTTGGGAAATTGGTAATACTGGAGTGAGAGAGTTGAGAAGGCAAAAAGAGGTGAGAGGAGATTAGCAAATGCAGGAAGCTGCCATCGCTCTGGGGCCAAGGCATGGTGGGAGGTGGTGAAGTCATCACAGTTCAGAAGTGGGGCTCTCTGACAGGATGGCTGCCCTGCCAAGGCTGGAGCTCAGGAAGAGACAGACTATCCTTAGAAACAGAGCAGGAAGTGGAGAGAGTGGAAGAAGTACCCCCACCCTGCAACCTTCCACCCAGGAGTCCCATTGGCTGGACCTACCCAGGAGCTGGAGCACAGTGGAGCCTAGGAAATGTGGTTCCCTGCAATGCAGAGCACAGCAGAGAAGAACAGAGAATGTTGCTGAGGGCCAACAGGCATTGACCTCCACAATTATCTTCATTTTATCAACTGCTTTGACTTTCTCTGTGACTATCACCTCAACAGGTCCCTCCTAAATAGAGGCATTTGGCAAGCAGACTCTATAAGGGTAGTGATAGCCCACATTGCTCTTTTTAAGGTTTCCTTCCCTTTATCCTAAAGAGAGGAAGAGATTAGAGCCAAGGCAATAGAAAGAAGCTGGCATTTATCTCTTGATGACTTTGCTGGGGTGGAATCTACCACCCAACCTACCTGGGTATCTACCAGCCGGCATTTTCCGAAATAAAACACTGATCAGTCATGTGAGCAATGAGGGAATAAATAGAGGAATGTATGGAATGAATCGTGTCCCCCTCCCAAATTCATATGTTGAAGTCCTAACCCCCAATGTAACTATTTCAGAGATAGAGCTTTTAAGGAGGTAATTAAGATTAAATGAAGTCATTAGGGGGAGCACTAATCCAAAGTGACTGGTGTCCTTGTAAGAAGAGCTAGAGACACCAGGGATGCCCATGGACAGAAGAAAGGCCATGTGAGGACATGGCAAGAAGGCCATCTGCAAACCCAGGAGAAAGGTCTCAGCAGAAGCCAAACCTGCCAATACCTTGAGCTTGGACTTACAGCCTCCAAAACTGTGAGAAAATAAACTTCTGTTGTTCAAGCCACCGGTCTGTGGTATTTTGTTATGGAAGCCCTAGCAGATTAACAGAATGCACCCCACACAATGCACCCAACAAGAGTCAATGTCTGTTGCTGCTTCCAAAGACAGTCCCGGGAGGTTACCTGCTAGGAACGACTTATTCCCTAAAATTACTTACCAGACAACCAGTTCTTTTCCATAGTCAGAAACGGGGCTTAAACACATACCTATGGGAGAAGAAAATAACAATGACTCAAGTTCATACACAAATACAAATGATCTTCTTGAGAGCAAGTCGTAAGTAGTAGGAAAATAGAACGAGGCAACTGGGTATTCACAAAAGAAGGGGTTCCGAAGAGGGGTGTGGTGGGAGGAAGCAACTGAGGGCACCAAAGATAAAATTTTCCAAGTTTACAAATTTTCCATGTTGGCCTGACTGAAGTCACGGTTAAGAATTTTTTTCTCTTTGTAGCTGTGATTTTCAGAAAAGATTCGATACCATATATGGAAGTAGGTCAGCAGGCTATTTTTTGATCTTTTTTTTCCTGCAGGCCATTTTGTATAGAAACTATTAAAATAGTCTAATGTGGATGCTTTTCCTTAATCTTACAATCCTCGACCGATGAGGATATAAGAGTTTTGTGTCAGTATAATCATGAGTGTATGATTTTCATAAAGAAGCTAAAAATAAAGTCTAAATAGACTAACATGGTCAGATAGGCCACGCCAGTTTGGGGATCCTGGGAGCTGCTGCGTGATTGCTTTTGGGCAGAACAATTTTAGGAAGTAAATTGGCATTCTGCAGTTGGTGTTGCCCTCTGGTCCTCCCAGGGTCTGAGCAGCAGTTCGGGATCTGCTTGGAATTAAGTGTTTCACATTTTCCCCTGGAGACCTGCCCAAGTCCTGTAAGTCACAAGTGAACTCCACAAACACACTTTTCTCTGGAGTCAGGGAGGGAGGATGTGGGGAAGGACAAGGATGGGGATTATCTAGGAAAGAGAAGCAGGGTTTGCTGGTGAAGATTAACTCAGGAGGAAGAACAGGGGCAAACTGCAGCAAGTCTTGCAGCTCCCTAGAAAAGAAATCCGTGTGCTAAAGTGCTAGTTACTTCCACCTCCAGAAGCCAAACTAGGCAGAGTTTCTGAAGCTAAGTGTTAGTATCTTTTGAAGTCTTGCTACTCAAAGTGTGGTCTCAGACCAGCAGCATCAGCAAACCTAGGAGCTCATTAGAAATGCAGACCCCAGACCTACCAAATCAGAATCTGCATTTCAACAAGATCCTCTGATGATTTCTATGCCCATCAAATTTTGAGATGCACTTCTCTAAAGCAGCCAGATGTTCAGCCAGATGGATGTGAAAGGGTATAGAAACGTTCTGCCGGGGCTTCAGTGTACACTCAAGGCCTCCATTTCTTTCATGAAGAATAAAGCTGAGATGAAAGGACATGGAGAACAGAAATGGGTTTGAGATTGCCTCAGGCCCAGTTCTCACCTCTACCTGTGCCAGGCCAGCTTTCAGCAGCAGCAGCAGACAGCACACACTGAAGGTGCAAATGGCAGGTCTAGACTGTGGACAGGGGTCCCCTGGGCCACCATTACTGCTGTTACAAGAAAACATGACAGCACACACTGAAGGTGCAAATGACAGGTCTAGACTGTGGACAGGGGTCCCCTGGGCCACCATTACTGCTGTTACAAGAAAACATGCCACTCTGGGCAGCTGGTGCAGGCTTCATAAGAGTTCACTCTTCTTCCTTTCTAACCCTGTTTCTCAGCCTCTCCTGCCTGCAAGAGTTGAGCACCAATTGGTTGCTGCTGCCAGCTTGAGCTTAAAACCCAATATCAACCAAGTTGCCCCTGCCATTGAGAAGACCATTTCCAGTGATAGGGAACCTCAAGCCACAGGCCAAAACTGCCATTTAAACTCCAGATATGCTGTGATCACCAGTTGAAAATATAGCAGTGTTTTGCTGTGGACTGAGTTGTATCCCCCAAAATTCATATGTTAAAGCCCTAATGTAATTGCATTTGAACATAGGGCTTTTAGGAGGTAATTATAGTTAAATGTTATTGTAAGGGTGGAGTCCTAATCTGGTAGGATTGGTGACCCTATAAGAAGAGAGAGAGAGAGAGACCTCTATCTCCACATGCAAATACCAAGGAAAGACCTATAAGCCCACAGTGAGAAGGCACTCATCTCCAAGCCAGAAAGAAGGTGGAGTCCTAATCTGGTAGGATTGGTGACCCTATAAGAAGATAGAGAGAGAGAGACCTCTATCTCCACATGCGAATACCAAGGAAAGACCTATAAGCCCACAGTGAGAAGGCACTCATCTCCAAGCCAGAAAGAAAGCCCTCCCTAGAATCTGACCATGCTGGCACCCTAATCTCAGACTTCCAGCCTCCAGAACTTTGATAAAATAAATGCTGTTGTTTAAGACACCAGGTCTATGGTATTTTGTCATGGCAGCCTGAGTAGACTAAGACACATTTGTCCTAAGAAAATGAACTGTGGGCTCCTAGATTCCTGATGAGAAAGAAAATGTTTCTGAATTCAAAGTTTGTCTGCTGATGTTAGGAATGTGGATTTTCTATTCATGATCGATTGCTAGTTACAGCTTTGAGGAAATGTGCATCACAGTCAATAGGAACGTGAACTGCCCACACTCTTTATTACTTGTAGAAACACACACACTGGGGGGAGGGAGGATGTATCAACACACGCACTGCAGATAGAGTAACAACACATATACTGGCCCATTTAGGGGGACCAACCATCTGCTTTGTTCAGAACTGAGGGGTTTCCTGTGACACGGGACTTACATTGCTAAAGCCAGAAGTTTTGGGAAACCAAGACAAGTTGATAACCCTAAATGGACAAATTTCACTTGTTGAAAGACCATTGATGACATGTAGTGAAGAAATGAAGCATTTTTAAAAAGGTAATTAGAATTAGAATGAATTAGAGCCCTAGTGTAGTATTACCATTGTGTAAACTTGAGTATGTTACTTCACCTCTGTAGGCCCAACTTTGTCTCCCCAGGAAATGAGGAACTAGATTATCTCTAAGGGATATTCCAGTTCTAATACACTATGATTCATTTTGATTTGTGGATTATTCTGTTATTTGAGAGTTGGGGAGATCCAATTGCACCAATCCACAAAATAATATTAGAAGAGGCACATGGCTGTGAGCTAGATGCAAGGAATGCTGTTTTAGCTGAGACTGGAAGATCCTGACGGGAAAAAATAGGAAGGTATAGGAAACATTAAGGAAGTAAGAGCCTGTGATGGGAAAGAGATTATGAAGTTAAAGAATCAGGAACGACTGCAGAATGGATGGAGCAGGGTGGGTCAGAATATAGAGGAAAGAAACGAAGCTGTAGAATTAGGCCGGGGCCAGATCATGTGAGACTTACAGGCCATGGTAGGGAGCTCAGGCTCTTATCCTAAGAGCCAAGAGAGATATCAAAGGATTTGAAATCCTATCAGAGTTACAAGAACTGATTAACCTTACCCACTAAATTATTATTGAGTAATTATGGATTACACAAATAATTATATGCAATTATAATGTAGTATAACAGTAAACACATAATGTTCCCATTTCATAAATTTGGTTTTAATTAACCAAGAAGAGCCTCTAAATGTTTGATGCAAGCTTAGGATAATTTGCATCAATAACTCCACATCATCACTTCGAAGTTTAGTATCCACTTCAGCATGACTTTCATGGCCAATGACAAAATAAATCTGTGGCTCAAATTACCCAAATCTACCCCCTTGGGAGCGGAATGTTACTTGGAACATATCCTTATAATTAAGATCTAATTGTTATTGATGTTCAGCAAATGTCCTTGCTGGCTTCGTTGCCAAGAAAATAAAACACAAATCTTTTCCCCCTCGCCCTTCTGCTAGTGCCAAATGGCACTTGAATAAGTGCTCCAGGAGATGTTACCCCTGATTTGGGATCTTGACGGGAGATTTAGTTAATGCAGGAAGGATCACAAATTCGGTCTGTGTTGGTTTAAGATTTGTTCTCCACCTACTACAAAAGCATTTGAGACAACTTCAAAAACTTAAACATGGAAAAAAAATTGAGCAATAAAGCGGGGAGAATAAAGGGGACAAATCTATCCAGCCCTCGGAACGAAACGACTTTGCAATAGATGAACTCAATAAAAAATTTTCTGGAAACCAAGACAAGAAGGGAAATGGTGGTTTGCATGATGTTTATTTTCTGATAAAAGGAAAACATCAGAATCACTCTTCAGAGACAAACTTTTTATTTGCCCTCTGTAGAAAGGGGAATTTATCCTGTAGATGTTTATATGAGGGACATTGGGTATCCAGTAGATAGTACATTCAAGTAAAGTTTTGAAAAGAAGAAGAAATGTGCTTAAAAATAAATGTTTCTTGGGCCAATGTCTGTCCAAGTTAAGAGTGGTATAACTCTACAAAGGCATTTTTATAGGAAGTCAAGGTATTGTGGTCTGGGCACTTTGCTTTATGACAGGGACTGCACTTAGAAAACTTAGAATAAAGAAGACATTTCTAAACAAGTCCATTAGACACTTTCTCGCAAATTACAGCTGTTTTAAGCAAGTCTTTGGTAGGTATTGAGTTGCAGTCTATTTGGGGAAGTACAAATCCCAGGGAACGCAGACAGTCAGGACTATCAGTCAAAGTGTACCCTAAATGGCCAGTGATCAGAAAGGATGAGGTGTCCTGCTGGGCTGTAAGGTTAAGGTGCGGACTTGTCTGGTCCGAAGCACATCCCCACTTCATCACAGGCTTGCCAGAGAAAGATTGGATCTTTTTCTTGGAAAAGAGCTTTGAATATTCTTGAGAAGTTGTTCAAGTTCTTTGTTGTCAGCTCAGATTTTATCCTCTAGATCATGAAGAAATGCAGAGTGTGGGTAGATATAAAGGGGAGCATCTCACTGAGGGATAGATATCATTTCCTGGGGATATTTTGTCTTATTTTACAAGTTCTACCACAGTTATTTAAGTCAAACCTACATAACACATCTATAGTTTTGCATTTTTATACTTTATTATCCACCATGTTCTAATTTGTTTGTTTTTGTGGCTTCACTAAACTCAAGGGCTGGGTTATGTATACTTTTTTCATTACAATTATTTACTATTAAAAATTAAGAATAACTAAATATTAATTTTCAGTTTACAACTTGGTTATGTGTTTGTGTTTATGTGTACATTTTTGTCAGGTATGCATTATATTATATCTAGTCCTTCTGGCTGGGTCATTCTTAAGATAAATAAACGTAACATCAATACATTTACATAGGACATTGATTATAATGTTGACCAGGAAGTCAACTACCCGAGCTTCATGGCCCTCACAAGAGGACTTGTTCCTGGATACACTCCATCTGCTCGGGTGTGGATGTTTTCCTTGTGGAATCCATTGGGCCCATGATTAGTTTCTACAAGTGCTTCAAGGAGGAACAATCCATAGTCCGTGCACGCCAAGAGCTCAGAGGAGGAGAGGCTGAGCACAGTCTCTGTATACAGTAATTAATGTACATTCCCATTGGGCCCATGATTAGTTTCTACAAGTGCTTCAAGGAGGAACAATCCATAGTCCGTGCATGCCAAGAGCTCAGAGGAGGAGAGGCTGAGCACAGTCTCTGTATACAGTAATTAATGTACATTTGTTGAATAAATAAGTGAACAATGCTGAGAAAGGTACACATATAGCCATCACATAGGTCTCGATATGAAAGCCAGAAGATAAATACCAAGTGCTACTGGGTTTAAAGAAGGGAAACAAGAAACCACATTCAGCTGGGTGAAGCAGCAGAGCCCCCATAGAAGGGATCCTATTTAGGTGAGAACTGAAGAATGAATGGAATTCTAGACTGTGGAGATGGGAAAGGAACACAAGTGTAGTGATTATTGTCTTTTTCTGGGTGGCACCAATCCCAGTCTTTCATTGATAATAGACTCTGCCATGCTAGCCAAAGTGCTGGGCAAGTGAGCCAGTCGGGCCAATTATCACTCCAACTGACTTTAGTCACCAGGTTTGAGCACCTCGAGGCTAAGAGATGCCGTGTTCAAACTAGGCTGATAACATAGTCTCTCTTAAGAATTTGAAACTTGGAGACAGAATGTGGAGAGAGAAATAGTGAGAAATGGTGAGGTCGTGCTAAACATCCTTAGAAGAGGATTCATGGGTTCCTTTTGCCTAGATCCCCCAGCTGCCTTGGTACGCAGACTTCATGTCTCTTAATCATGCAGTTCTTCCTTTGAATCTGTGAGCCACCCTTCCAATGAATACCCTCCAACACCTTTATTTTTCTTAAGTCAGTCCAAAAAATTTCTGTTGCTTTCAACCAAAGAATCCTTAACTATACAACTAAAAGGAGAGGCATGGAGATTAGAAAATAGGAGATAAATTCAGAAAGATTGAGTAATTTAATGGAGTGAAATATATATATATATACATATACTGAAGATAGAAGAAGTGCCCTTGTTGTCGGAGGCTTTGAAATCCAAGATGAAGTAAAGTTGATTTTCATTATTCACAGATTCTATATTCACAAATTTGTCTACTCACTAAAATTTATTTCTAATCCCCAAATCAATACCCATGGTGCTTTCGTGGTCATTCACAAACATGCACAGAATGGCAAAAATTTTGAGTCACTTGAAGTGCACATTCCCTGCTGAGGTCGAAGGTCAAACAAGTTGATGCTTTGTCTTCTTCCTCGAAAATTTATTTAATAATTTCATTTTAAAATATTTAATTGACAAAGATTGTATATATTCAAGGTATACACATGACAATTTGTGTAATAATTATCACAATCCAATTAATTAACGCATCTTGTTTTAGCTCTTACACTGTAAACAAGTGTCACATATTTCTGACTTTTGTGCATTTTGCTGGTGATGTCACTTTAAAATGTCCCCCAAGTGTACTGCTGAAGAGCTGTCTAGTGTTCCTAAGTGCAAGAAAGCTGTGATGTGACCTAAAAGGAAAATACATGTGTAAGATAAGCTTCATCAGGAGTGAGTTACAGTGTTGTTGGCTGGGAGCTCAACATTAATGAATCAACAATGTATATTACCTAAGATGACTTGAAGCAGAAGCGCATTTTAAAAAGGTGATGAATTGATTGGTTAACAAAAATGTTGTGACCAGAGGCTTTTAGGAACCTAACCCTGCATATCCCCTAGGAGCAGTGGTTCACTAGTCACTAATTCACTGTTTACAGTGATTTTACAAAATGTTAACTACTGTAACTAATGAGAAGCAACCGTATTTAGATTTAACTTACAAGCAAAGGGGATTTACTGAAGGTTTTGAACACAGAACTGATGTGTTCAAAACCACAATGGGAGAATTACAACACATGGGCAAATGCTCACAGTTATTAGGGCTGTAGAAATGAGTATCAGGGAGACCACTGAGGGTTTCCTAGGAAGTTGTCTGCTGGAAGCAAGGAAGGTAAGAGTTTTCTTAAGTGATGTGGTACCAGCAAAGAAGGCACGGGGGTGAGATGTTGCGAAGGTAAAGACATAGGAAGTTTGTGACTGTGGGACCAAGTCGAGAAACAAATCAAAGCGGACACTGAAATGCTGAGTATGGGTGAATGGGAGAAAGACTGGGGTGTGGAAAGAAAAGTCGGTCGAGAAGCTGGTCAGGGAAGAAGATGATAGACTTGGCTTTAGATGTGCTGTGCTTGAAGCCCTGCCAAAGAATAGTTTCTACTCAATAAACAGCAGTTGTATTGTTGATAACAACTGCGAGGAGGAGGAAAGTGATGAGCCAGAGGAAGAAGAGGGGGAGGAAAATACTGGAGTCACTGCCAGAAAAACTGGCACTCAGCTGCCCCTTTGAGGCCAATATCCAAAATCGCTGAGCTCTGGACAGCCCAAATGACAGACACTGTGTCCCCCAGTGTGCAAATTAAGGGTGTGACACAGCAAAACTGCCTGAGTTTCTAGCTCTCAGCAATCAATTCTTGCAATTAAAATGCAACGTGGAGTTGTGCTCTAAGCCCACTCATGCACCTTGGTGGCTGACTCGGGAGAAGTTCTAGGGTCAGCTGCAGGCTGTGTCTAAGAGCAGCTCTTGCCAGCAGTTCCCAGAAACAAAGTCTCCTCTACTCCACCCAGACACTCAGACCATGTTTCTTGGGGCTGGAACTTAGAAGCAAGACCGAGCCTGGAGACCACAGGTCCTACTGCTGCTGCTTTTGCTCCCTCAGAGTGGGCTGGGGTGGTGCTTCCTACTCTCAGCCGGTATCTGGGCAGCCAAGCTTTCTCACACCTCAGAAGCCTGGCATAAGTAACAAGAAAGTCCCCCTTTCTTCCAGTTCCATGGATCACCTAATCCCCTGGCCCTGGATTCCTATCTTCCCCATAAAACTGATCTCTATTTCCTTCCGGGGAAATTCCATCCCCACCTGTTTGAACAGTCTTACATTATGGACCCATCAATTAGGCAATCACAAGCCAGCCTAGGTTTGGTTGAGTTCTGAAGGTCGAGATAATTTGGTAGAATGTGGTCACCTGATTAAAGTTTTACAAATCTCTATTGTTCACCAGTGATGTGTAGGTTGGTTTGGACAATCTGGTGGGTAGGTATATACTTTCATTCCCTGGGAACCCTAGAGAATAAGATATCATCATTCATGACCTTGCCGGTGGCCATTGACTGTACAGCTCTGTCCTATGTCCCAAGAGATGAGCTTGCACAGGGAGAAATGCCAACATAAGTTGGTGGATGGGGGATCAGTGTCTGTAAGTCCCTACATTTCCTCACTCACCTGGCTGGAAGGAAAAGAGGCAGCACCTCAGAAGGAGCGAGTAGCTGATGAAGAATCCAAACTAGGTACCCAAGGCCACATTTAAACTTCTTAGCATCACAGTATTGGGGGGTGGGGGAAGGCTGTTGCAGAAGAGTCTGTCCAAATGACCATTTTCCTTTCATTCCTTGCTTTCCTCCTTTTTAAATGCCCTCTGTGTTTTTCCAAAATAAAATAAAGTTAGAAGAGAAAAATCATTTTCTCTCCCCTTATGACACATTGCAGCTGATTTTAAGGTTCTCCTAAGACTCACTGAGGTGAATTTCTGTAGGTAGCATAAAAGAGCCTTTCAGAAAAGGCACTTACAGGTGTTACAGTGAAACCAGACACCTTTGCAACTGATTTATCAAAACCCTTGAAGAACCATTTCAAGGCATGTGGCAAAGGCAATAATGTTGAGTACTTCCAGAGGCAGAACTGTATTGCATGTTCTTAAAAAAAAAAATGATAGTGAGAGATAGGCAGCACATGGGGAAACATGTTTTCCTATTTTGTTCATATCTCTTTACTAGTTTCTGAGAATGAACTAGTACAATTTTTATAGAGCCCATTCAAAGCCGAGTGGAGACGAATAAAGGTACTCGTTTCTTTTAGCTTCTCATAAGGGTACAAATAAAATTCTCTTCTGAATTTGAAGGTTATTATAGAAAGTTGCCTTTCTGTTCCTTTAAGTAGGCATGGTCAAAAATAACCCTGTAAAGTCATGGTATTTGACATGCACCAAAGGCAGCATCGTGTTTGAATAAATGCATGCATCAATGAAAGCCTAAACAACACGCATTATACTTTATACTAAAACTTCTGCTGGTAAAAAGACAGAAAGGGGGACTTGCAGCCCAGGAGAACAAAGGTGCCTGGATGCCTTCTACTAGAACATCCAGTCCTGGGGAAGGACTGGGCTGCAGCAGCCTGTTCAATCAGTGCAGTGAGTCAGCACCTGGGAGAGAGAATCAAGGGAGAGTAGAGGGCTCTGGAAGGCTTCCTTCCATGGCGGAAACGGAGAGCTTCCTGGAGGGGTGAGGCCACAAGACAACTGAAACCCATGCTCCGCTACCACCAACCCCCATGGGAGAGATGTTGGGGAGCAAAAGGAATCTTTGAATCTTACAGTGTTCAAGATGGGAGGGACATTGAGAGCTCATGCAGTCTAAGCCCCCAGCTATACGGTCCAAGAAACCAAAGCTCTGAGACAGAACAAAAGCTAAAATAAAGGACTTATTTTGTTCCAGGTACTGTTCTCACCACTCTACATATAGTAACATATACTTTAATAATACGGTAACATTTAATCTTCATAACAGTCCTAAAAGTTGTGCTGTCATCTTGTTGTCCCCATTTCACAGATGAGAAATTTGAGACAAAAGGAAGCTAGTAACTTATCAAAGGGCCTACCACCAGTAAGTGCAGAGCTCCTTGGTGGTGACCTTGGGATCATTGCTTCAACACTCTGAGCTTCTGTCTCTTTATCTGCTATCAGAGACGACAATGCCTTCCTCACTGGGTTGTTGCACAATCTGAAATATTAAGTATATATTAAGTATATATACACACATATATACATATATCTGTGTGTATGTATGTGTATATATAATAATATAATATATAAATATATGTCTATAATAAATAATCACTTCTAGTAGCTCTTGGTACATATTAGACATTTGTTTCTTGAGTGAGGCTGAAGGTGGTCATGGAAGTAAGGAAGAAAAGGAGAATCATGCTCCATGCACTGGATAGCAAGGTCATTTTTGTTCTTTGGTTAACCTGGGCCAAAAATTGAGGATGTGGGGGAGTGAGAGAAAAGCAGGGAAGCTGAAGAAGGTCAAGTCTGCAGAAAAGTGAAAGAGAGCCTATATTAGTCAGTCAAGTTCTTCGAGAAATGGAGCTAATAGGATGTGCTTGTTTGTGCGCAAATGTGTGTATATATTAAGTATATATACACACATATATACATATATCTGTGTGTATGTATGTGTATAT
>NW_007731823.1:102916-117260 GCF_000696425.1 Galeopterus variegatus
CTTTATCTGCTATCAGAGACGACAATGCCTTCCTCACTGGGTTGTTGCACAATCTGAAATATTAAGTATATATTAAGTATATATACACACATATATACATATATCTGTGTGTATGTATGTGTATATATAATAATATAATATATAAATATATGTCTATAATAAATAATTTTAATTTATTTTATGTATACATATACACACACACACACATATATATGTTAAAAAAATAAGGAGTTACATAATGCAATTGTGGAGGCTAAGTCCAAAAAGTTGGCTAGCTGGAGACTAAGGACAGCTGATGGTATAGTTCCAGTCCAAGGCTGGCAGGTTTGAGACCCAAGAAGAGCTGATGTTTCAAGTTCGAAGACAGGAAAAAGTTGAAGTCTTAGGTTGAAGGAAGTCAGGAGGAGGAATTCACTTTCACTCCTGGGAATGTCATTCTTTTTTGTTCATATGATTGGATGGGGCTTATTCACTTTAGGGAGTGCAGTCTGCTTTCTTAGCTATAGATTCAAATGTTAATCTCATTCAGAAATACTCCCAGAGATACCCAAAATAATGTTTGAACAAATATCTGGGCACCCTGTGGCTCAGTCAAGTTGACGCATAAAAGTAACCACCACAAATTCATCCCTTGTCAACTTAGCATTCATGTACATCTCCTTTAACCATTCTTAATGTCCAAATAAAGACAATAACAAGGCCTAACATGGTACAACTTACATGTAAGTTCCTGCTTACAACTGAAAACACACGATCTCTTCCCCAGAAGAGAAGGTAAAGTTTTTGAGTGATATTTACTTTTCTCCTTTGTGTCCCATAACTTAAATACTGTGGTGTGAAACTAACAATACTTAAGTTCTATGATTTAAAGTCAATACCTCCTATGTTATATTATAAGGAAATGAGAGAAATTAAAAATAAGAGGAGTCTGCAAAAAGTTCACGGAAAATGCATATTATGAAAAAACTTCATGTATTTCAAAATGTTTTTGCACCAAGATAAACTTGTACTAATTTGTTATAATATGTCTGAACAGGCATGTTTGAGGCACTAAGAAGAAGACATCAGTTTGAGAAGAGCTCCAATGAGAGTAACGTGAATTGTGCTAAAATTAAAGCAAGAGCAAACATCAGATTTGTGGTGAAACTTGAGTAGAACAATGGAGAAATCACTGATGCTTTATGAAAAGTTTTGGAGACAATGCCCCCAAATATCAGCAGTTTAAAAATGGATAACTCATTTTAATAAGAGATGAAGCAATGTTGAAGATGAAGCCCACAGAGGCAGACCATCCATACCAATTTGCAAGGAAAAAATTAATCTTGTTTGTGCCCTAATTGAAAAGGACCAACAACTAACAGCACAAACAGTAACCAACACCACAGACACCTCAATGGGTTCAGCTTACACAATTCTGACTGAAAAATTCAGTTGAGCAGAGTTTCTGCTCCATGGGTGCCAAACTCTGCACCCAGATTAGCTGCAGACAAGGGCAGAGATTTCTTTTTCTTATTATTACTGTTTTTTTTTTTTTTTGAAGCATAGTTGATTTCGCTTATCTATGTGGTACAGAGTTGAATATCAACACCTGTGTGTAATATGTGAAACTCAAATCAGGATAACTAGTATGTTCAACATTATGCCAATTCCTCCCTTACCTACCCTCCCTCTTTATCTCTCCCTTTTCCAACTCTGGTAACCTCAGTTGTATTCTCTCCTTTTGAAAGTTCAGTTTACTATGGTGATTGTTGTATCTTTATTTTAAAATATTTATTTGTTTTTTTTTTTAGCTCCTACTTATGAGTGAGGATATGTGGTATTTTTTCTCTGCCTGGCTTATTTTACTTAACATAATTTTCTCTAAGTTCATCCATGTTGCTGTGAATGGCAGAATTTATTCTTTTTATGGCAAAGTAGTATTGCATTGTGTAAATATACCACATTTTCCTATTCAGTCATCTGACAATGGACATTTATGTTGGTTCTAACTCTTGGATATAGTAAATAGAGCTGCAATAAACATGGGTGTGCAGGTATTCCTTCAACATGATGATTTCTATTCCTTTGGGTATACAGTGGAATTGCTGGATTGTATAGCAGTTCTACCTACAGTTGTTTGAGGAAACTCCATACCACTTTCCATAATGGATGCACCAGTTTACAGTACCACCAACAGTGTAGGAAGGTTCCCCTTTCTCTGCTTCCTTGCTAGCATTTGTTATTCTCTGTCGTTTTTATAATAGCCAGTCTAACTGGGGTGAGTGAGATCTCAATGTGGTTTTGATTTGCATTTCCCTGATGCTGAGTAATGTTGAGCATTTTTTCTTGTGTCTATTGGCTATTTGTATATCTTCCTTTGTGAAAAGTCTTTTCAGCTCCTCTTCTCCTGTTTTAATTGGATTATTTGGTTTTTTTTTTAACTGTTTAGGTATTTCAGTTCCTCATATATTTCTGGATATTAACCCTTTGTCCAATGCATAGTTTGCAAATATTTTCTCTCACTCTGTAGGTTGTCTATCTGCTCTGTTAATTGTTTCTTTGCTGGCTGTGCAGAAGCGTTTTAGTTTGATAAGATCCCATTTATTTTTCCTTTTGTTGCCTGAGTTTTGGGGGTCATATTCATAAAGTGTTTGCCCAGTCCTACTTTCCGAAGTGTTTCTTCTATGTTTTCTTTTAGGAATTTTATGGTTTTAGGACTTGTATTTGTCTTTAATCCATTTTGAGTTGATTTTGGTATATGGAGAGAGGTATGGGTCTAGTTTCATTCTTCTACATATGGATGTCTGGTTTTCCCAGCACAGTTTATTGAAGATGCAGTCTTTTCCCCAATGCGTGTTCTTCATGCCTTTGTCTAAGATCAGTTGGCTGTATGTGGGTTGATTTCTAGGTTCTCTATTCTGTTCCATTGGTCTAAGTGTCTGTTTTTATGTGAGTACCATGTTTTTATGCCAGTACCTTGTTTTGGTTACTATAGTTTTGCAGGATAATTTGAAGTTATACCTTCGGCTTTATTTATTTATTTATTGTTTTTGCTCAAAATTGCTTTGGCTATTTGGAACTTTTGCTGTTGCATATGAATGATAGGATTGTTTTTCCTATTTCTGTGAAGAATGTCATTAGCATACTGACGGGGATTGCATTGAATCTGTAGATTGCTTTGGGTAGTATGCACATTTTCACAATGTTAATTCTCCCAATCCAAGAGCATGGAATGTCTTTCCATCTTTTTTGTATCCTCTTTGATTTCTTTCAGTGGTGATTTGTAGTCCTCATTGTAGAGATCTTTCACTTCCTTGGTTAGATTGATTCCAAGGTATTTTATTTTATTATTATTATTATTATTATTATTATTATTATTTTGGTGACTATTGTAAATTGGCTAGCTCTTTTGATTTCTTTTTCTGCTAGTTTGTTGTTGGAGTATAGAATTGCTAGTGATTTTTGTATGTTGATTTTGTATCCTGAAACTTTACTGAAATTGTTTATCAATTCTAAAAACAGAAGATTTTTAGAATCTTTAGGCTTTTCTATACATAGGATCATGTCTAGCAAACATGGACAATTTGATGTCATCTTTTCCAATCTGGATGCCCTTTATTTCTTTCTCTTGCCTCATGGCTCTAGCTAATACTACCAATACTATGTTAAATAGGAGTGGTGAAAGTAGGCATCCTTGTTTTGTTCCTGTTCTTAAGGGTAAAGCATTTAGCTTTTCACCATTCAGGATGATATTGGCACTAGGTTTTTTCCTATATGGCTTTTATTGTGTTTAGATACTTTTCTTCTATACCTAATTTGCTGAGTCTTTGTCATGAAGGGATGTTGAATTTTGTCAAATGATTTTCCAGCATCTATTGAGATAATCATATGGTTTTTGTCCTTGATTTTGTTGATGTGATGTATCACATTTATTGACTTGCATATGTTGAACTGTTCTTGCATTCCTGGGGTGAATCCTCTTGATCATGGTATATATTTTTTTCAGTCATTTCCAGGCTTCCTGCTCTATGGGGTCTGGTGCTCGAGAATTATTATATTCCTTTGATGATGTCATATTTTCTTGTTTTTTCATCTGGTATCTCTACATTGATGTCCAGTCACCTGGTAAAACAGTGGCTTCCTCTATGGAGTGGGCTTTGAGGAGAGAGAGTTCCTCCTGTAGATGTGTTTTAAGTTGACCATTGAGTGGTGTATTTTAGAATTGGTTCCAGGTAGCTGCAGTAGTGCAGTCTCCTTGTGGGTACTTCAGCTATATTCAGTGTTGGAATTGCATATGAGTGAGTCTGTGGGCTGGCCACTGGGCACTTATTGATTCCTTGCTGAGGTTGGTGATGCTATGTTGCTTCATCCAGGATATGGACAAGCTCTCAAGTTCTTGGGAGAAGTGCCTGTGTGCCCTGTCACTCTTTGGCTGGGTAGGTGACACTGGGAAAGCCTATGGCACCCTGGCTAGCTCCCTGTGACCCTGATGAGTGCACTGGGCTTTACTCATGATCCTCAGTTTGATTGTGTGACTCTGAGTGGGTTTTCTCTTTCCTCTTTCCTATAGGCAGAGGCTCCTCCTGGGACCTTGCTTCCCCTAGTTGGGGGATGGGTTGGTGGTGATTGGGAATATTTTCCCTTACTCTATTTGGGTATCCTGAGGTTCTGTACTCTTGGGGGCTTTTTACGTGTGTCTCTCCCCAGATCAAGAAAGTCTTGTGGGCTGCACACATACCTCAAACCTCCAGGTGTGCTACAGCATATGGCCATATAATCACCTCTTTCCCCAGGTTTCACTGGTGATTCTACTTCTGTATATGCTGATAAGTGGTCAGCAGGCCACCTACAAGATGGCAATGGGTGCTGGTGTGGCAGTGAGCTGCCCTTGTGGCAGCAGTTGCTGTGGTGGTGGCTGTTGCAGACCACTTGCTCAGCACTGTGGCAGTGGCAGGGGGT
Organism: Galeopterus variegatus; assembly: GCF_000696425.1. Classification (NCBI taxonomy): domain Eukaryota; kingdom Metazoa; phylum Chordata; class Mammalia; order Dermoptera; family Cynocephalidae; genus Galeopterus; species Galeopterus variegatus. The sequence continues at coordinate 107,855 of NW_007731823.1, forward strand.
CTTGCTGCCAGCAAGGTGGCCCTGGTGCCTTAACTGAATCTTTGAAAGACTATTGCACTGTTCTATCAAGCCAGCTGCTTCAGGATGGTAGAGAATATGGTAATGCCAGTGAATTCTATGAGCACAGGCCTATATCTGTACTTCATTTGCTGTGAAGTGAGTTCGCTGGTCAAAAGCAATGCTGTGTAAAATCACACATAGTGGATAAGGCATTCTGTAAGTCCACAGATGGTAGTTTTGGCAGCAACATTGTGTGCAGGGAAGACAAATCCATATCCAGAATAAGTGTCTATTGTTGGTCAAAAGCAATGCTGTGTAAAATCACACATAGTGGATAAGGCATTTTGTAAGTCCACAGATTGTAGTTTTGGCAGCAACATTGTGTGCAGGGAAGACAAATCCATATCCAGAATAAGTGTCTATTCCAGTAAGACAAAATGCTACCCCTTCCATGAGGGAAAAGTTTCAATGTAATCAACCTGCTTCTGGGTAGCTGGCTGATCACCCCAGGGATTGGTGCCATATCAGGGACTCAGGGTTGGTCCCTGCTGTTGGCAGATTAGGCACTCAGCAGTGCCTGTATCCAGATTGCCTTGGTGAGTAAAAGTCAGTGTTGCTAACCCATGCACAACCTCCATCCCCACCTTCATGGCCATTTTGTTCATGAGCCCATTGTGTGATGACAGGGGTGGCTGGTGAAGGAGGTTGATTGGTATTGTGAGACTGTGAACATAACTCACTCCATCTTGAAGCCCTTACCACTTGTTATGTCCTTTGTGTGAATAATGCCCACAAAAGTTATACAGTAACTAGGGGTAAGGTAGTTAGAACAATAGGTAGAAACAGCTTGTTGACTACAAAGAAGGAACTCAATGATTAAGTACTGGTGTGGCAACGCCAGTCCAGCTACCTGCACCACAAGACCACCAAAGATAGTAATCACTGTCATAACACATTTGGAATTAGTGACATTAGCTAGCTTTTTAGTTAGTAATTGCTTCCTTGGCTTTTTCCACTGCTTTGCATGAACTGCCTGTATGAACTTGGTCTAGACCAGGAGGTGGCGAGAAGAAACCTCACCTATGCCTCTGGGTTGTTGCCCACCTGGTTCATCATTCTGTATATTAGTTACTCTAATAAATTTCTTTGATTGGAATTGCCTATTTTGTTTTTCAGTCTCAAGGTACCTTCCTTAGTTTGGTGGACATTTTGCCTTTAGTCCATGGTCAGACAGGTATCCATAGAAAAGGTCATCCTATCCATGCGATTATTAAAACTCTCTTCTGCTGAGGTCACCCTTTGGTGAGGATTCACATGGGACACAAATATCTTTATGTTTTTTGCCGATTCAGAGAAGTCTTTTCACATAACACTTTCCCAAATTTTCTTGCCACCAATTTTTCAGTCATGTTTCTTCCAAGTCCCTGATCATCCAGTCAAACCATTAGCCACAGCCCATGCATGAATTAGTATATAAACACACGTCTGCCCATTTCTTCTTCCGATTAAAGTGAGCAGCCAGGTGCATTGCTCAAAGTTCTGCTCCCTGGGAGGATTTCCTTTCATCATTGTCCATCAGGATTGTCCCAGAAAAGGACCGTAATGCTGCAGCTGGTCACTTTTAGGTGGTGCCTGCATATCATACAGAAGCATATGTAAATAAGGCCCAAGTCTCCTCTTCCTCTGTCAACTGATCATAGGGAACTTACCATAAGGCCATAAGTGCAGGTTGGGAGAGAGAAGGCCGTGTAGCAGTGGGACCATGGGCATTTGGGCCACTTCTTTATGTAATTTACTTGTGCCTTCAGGGCCTGCTCAGGCTCAATTGTGTATATACCGCTTCCATTTGATGATGAAGTGCTGCTGTTCATACCCAACTTTACGGCTGCGTGGTTCAGATAACACCCACTTGATGACAGAAAGCTCAGGTTGCATGGTAACATGGCGGCCCACGGTTAAATGTTCAGCCTCTAATAAGGCCCAATAGCAAGCCAAGAGCTATTTCTCAAAAGGAAAGTAGTTATCTACAGAGGATGGCAGAGCCTTGCTCCAAAATACTAGGGCCCATATACTATAACAAGTTCACCTACAGGGGCCTGTCAAAGCCTCCAGGCAACATCCTTACTTGCCAGGGCCACTTTCCAAGCACCGTTGGACTTGCTGGATTATACAGCCCACATAGCAGAGCAGCTTGCATGGCTTGAATGACTTGTTGCCGAGCCTTCTCTTGTTCTGGGCCTCCCTTAAAACAAGAAGCTTTTAGGGTGACTCAGTAAATAGGCTAGAGTAACACACCCAAGTGAGCAATATGCTGCCTCCAAATCCAGAGTCCCACTAGGCATTGTATCTCTTTCTTGTAGGAGGAGCCAGATGCAACAACTTATACTTTACCTTAGATGTGATGTCTGTACATGCCCCACACCACTGGACTCCTAGAAATTTCATTGGGGTAGAAGGCCCTGAAGGTTTTTCATATTTATTTCCCACCCTCTGGCATGGAAATGTCTTACCAATAAATCTACTGAGGTAGAGGCCCTGAACTTTTTTCATATTTATTTCCCACCCTCTGGCATGGAAATGTCTTACCAATAGAGTAGTTGCTATTTCTTGCTCAATAGGTCCAATTATCATAATGGCATCAATGCAATGGACCAGTGTGAATTATTGTGGAAAAGAAAGGTGATGAAGATCCCTGTGAAATGAATTACGACACAGGCCTGAAGAGCTGATATACTCCTGAGGTAGGGTAGTGAAGGTATATTGATAGTCTTTCCAGCTGAAAGAAAACTGTTCTGGTGGTCCTTATTGGCAGGTGGGAAGAAAAAAGCATTTGCTAGATCCATAGCTGCACACCAGGTACCAGAGGATAGGTTAATTTGTTCAGGCAATAAAATCACATGTGGTACAGCAACTACAATTGTAGTTACCACCTGGTTAAGCTTCTGATAATTCACTGTCATTCTCCAAGATCCATCTGTTTTCTGCACAGGCCAAATAGGTGAGTTAAATGGGGATGTGGTGGAAATCATTTTGCATCCTTCAAGTCCTTGATAGTGGCAGTGATCTCTGCAATCCCTCCAGGAATGCAGTATTGCTTTTGGTTTATTATTTTCCCAGGTAAAGGCAATTCTAGTAGCTTATGCTCCACACCATAATAGCCCTCACTCCACAGGTCAGGAAACGAATGTGGAGATTCTGCCAGCTGCTGAGTATGTCTATTTCAATTACATATTCTGGAACAGGGAAAATAACAACAGGATGTGTTCAGGGGCCCACTGGATCCACTGTGAGATGGGCCTCAGCTAAAACTACATTGGTCACCTGACCTCCATAAGCCCCTCATCTTATCAAATCACAGTGACACTGAATCTTCTTGGAATAATTTTGAGTTCTAAGCCGGTGTCTATGAGTCTCCAAAAGCTCCGATTATTTCCTTTTCCCCAATGCACAGCCATCCCGGTAAAAGACCACAGGTCCCTTTGGAGAAGGCTGTGAGAAAGATTAAACAGTATGCATTTTGGGCAGTATACTGGGGTCCTTTCTCAAGGGGTTCTGGGCCTGTAAACTGGCCCAAGTCTGAGAATTGTTTGAGGGGCTGTGACTCTGTTTTAATGACTCAGGTTAGAATTTTGTTCGCTTGACGTAGAACTTTTCTGCTTATACACATCAAGTCAGAATTTAATAGGCTTCCTATCTATTTCACTTCTAAGAACACCACAATCAGTTAGCTAACACCCTAGGATTATGCAAGTTAGACTATTCTGATTGCTGCTTTGATTCTGCTGTCTTATTATAGTAACCACACCCACCTTGCCTTTGGTGGCTGCTATGGGTTAAATGTGTCCCTCAAAGGTTCATGTATTGGAAACTCAAACCCTATTTTAACAGTGTTAAGAGAGTGGGAAATCCAATTACACTATTGGAAAGGTGAGACCTTTGAGAGGTGATTAGATTATGAGGACTGTGCCGTAGTGAATGGATTGACCCATTCATGGAGTAAAGGGCATGGTTCTGATGTCTTCATCAGGAGAGCGAGTGAGAAGTTTAGCACTCTCTTGTGCTTGCCTATTTCTCTCACCATATGACACCCTGTGATGAAGGCCCTCACCAGATGTGTTCCTTGGACCTTTGACTTCCCAGCCTCCAAACTGTAAGAAATAAGTTTCATTTCTTTATAAATTACCTAGTTTCAGGTATTCTGTTATAAGCAACAGAAACAAACTAATACAGAAAATTGGTGCCAAGAAGTGGGGTGTTTGTGGAGTGTTTCTTATAATGAATACCTGAAAATGTGAAAGTGGCTTTGGAAGTGGGTATTGGGCAGAGGCTGGAAGAATTTGAAAGAGCCAGGAGAGCTGATAGTATAGTTTCAGTCTGAATCCAGAGGCCTGAAAACCAGGAGAGCCAATGGTGTAGTTCCATTCCTACGCTGGTAGGCTTAAGACCCAGGAATAGCTGATGTCTCAGTTGGAGTTCAAAGGCAGGAATAAAAACTGATATCCAAGCCTGAAGGAAGTCAGGCAAGAGGAATTCCCTCTTACTTCACGTAGGGTCGAACTTTTTGTTCTATTCTGGCTTTCGATTGATTTGGTGGGGGTAACCAATATTAGGGAGGGTAATCTGCTTTACTCAGTCTACAGATTCAAAGTTAATCTCATCCAGAAGCAACCTCACAGGCACAGTCAGAATAACGTTTTACCAAATGTCTGAGCACCATATTGCCCAGTCAAGTTGACACATCACATTAGCCATCATAGAGCCCTCATTCAAATATTTACTTATTCAACAAAAATTTATGGAGTGCCTACTATGTGCCACACACTAATTTGATCATGGAGAATATGTCAGTGAGCAAAACAGTTAAAAATAACCTCACAGGCACAGTCAGAATAACGTTTTACCAAATGTCTGAGCACCCTGTTGCCCAGTCAAGTTGACACATCACATTAGCCATCATAGAGCCCTCATTCAAATATTTACTTATTCAACAAAAATTTATGGAGTGCTTACTATGTGCCACACACTAATTTGATCATGGAGAATATGTCAGTGAGCAAAACAGTTAAAAAATGCTTGGACTGTTGAATTACCTTCTGGGCGGTAGGGAGAGAAAGAAAACAAATATATTACATACATAAATTATATAATGTGTTGGAAGAAGATATGCACAATAGGAAAAAAATAGATCAGGATAAAGAGATTGGGAATACTGATGAGGGGAGGACAAAGACTGGTCATTTTAAATAGGCTCAGGTCCAATGCCACAGGTGGTGCCCCTGATCATTGGGCTCAACTGCTGTTCTGGTGGAACAGCATTTCTATAAATTGCAAAAGGTGTCAGATCTTTCTGAGCACTGGTGAAACACAAATTAAAAATTGTATAAAAAATTAAACTCATTAGAATTTTCCAATATTGAGCTTTTTGGTTTCAGACCAATTATAATAAAGCATGGAAATTTTTGTAGCTTAAACTTTGGTTCAAATATGACATAAGGAACTAGAATAATCAGTGGTACTGGTCACGGAGAGGTGCTATGAACTGAACTGTGTCCCTCCCAAATTCATATGTTTAAGCCCTAATACTCAACGTGACTGTATTTGGAGACAGGGCCTTTACAAGATAATTAAAATTGAATGTGGTCATAAGTCTGGTGCCCTAATCCAGTAGGGCTGGTGCCTTTATAAGGATAGGAAGAGACACCAAATCTCTCTCTCTCTGCCATGTGAAAACACAGCATGAAGGTGGTCACCATCAGCTGTTCTCCCTGGGTTAATGGTAAGGAAAAGTAAACAGTATACTTTCGAAGCTCTCTGAAGCCTTGAGTTTTCTAAAATCAGAGCTCCAGAATGTTTTGTTTTGAATTAAAATTTATGTTGAGTTAAATGAGTTAACTTTTGGAAAGCCACTAACAGAGTGCCTGCCATGCAGTAGGCAGTAGTGACAGTTAGTGTCATTTTACTGAAAATAGAATTAGTTATGTTTCAGTTGTGTTAGCACTCCCATCTCTTTGGTTATCTGGAGAAAACCTCTCAGAGCTATATAGGAAAAGAAAAATATAAACACCATCTAAATGTGAATTTTTCCCACAGTTTTGCTTGTAAGTGACCAGGTAAGTTTCTTTTACCCCTTCATTATAGCATTTCATATTGTCATACAGGAAGAGAGCCCATACCAGAACCCGACCGTGCTGGCACCCTGATCGCAGACTTTGAGCCTCTGTGAGAAATTGATTTCTATTATTTAAGCCACCCAGTCTATGGTGCTTTATTATGGTAGCCCAAGCTGACTAATACAGGAGGGAAGCATGGGAAATGAGGAGGCTAGGAACCCATCAGATTCTCCTTTTAGGCACGGACCCTCTCATACAGTTGGAATTTGCATCACATTATTCAAGGAAGAACTCGAGTTGTCAAGACTGTATATATAATGTGTGTACAACTGTGACTCATCACATGTGGAGTTTTTGGCTAAACAGAATTCCTAAGCATTTGGGAAAATGAAGGAACTGCGTGCAGCTGCCTCATTCCTTCTGCACAGGTTTGCTGATTGCTCATGGTCTGCCAGGACTGGGGCTAAGGACCAAGCATCATTCTGGCTGGGAAGACTGATTGGTTCAGGAGAGAGGATTCCACTGATGGGGCCTGCCAAGCTGGCCTTTCTCAGTAATCTGTGGATAATAAGGAGTTTGAGAAAATTTGGACTTGGGTAGAAAATGATTAATTATATGCAGAGTAGTGTGTAGGACACTCTGAAAACATAGGGCTCTGAAGCAGGGGACAGGATTAGAGAAAATCTCAAAAGCCCAGACTTAGAAGGTAAGCCTCTGGGTTGGAAAAGGGATGATTTTGAGAGAAGGGTAAATCTGAAGCACTAATGTTATTCAGAGGACGAATGAGAGGGACAATGCACAGATTTTTAGCTACATTTGCCAAGATTTGAGAAAGACCAATGAATTTATAACATGGGAGAATCTATGTCTTTCTGTGATTTACAGTTTGCAAACAACAAAATTCCATTTCATCGCTTGCCTGACTGTGGTCTACTGGTCATGAAATAAATGTTTTGGCCATATTTTAAGGAGAGCAAATTCATATTCATTCATTCGTTCAATAAATACTTGCTGAATATCTACTCTGGCCGGAAATTATGTTTGGTGCTGTGGATACAATGATAAGCTGAACAGACATGGTTCCTCCTGGAGCTTACATTATAGTGATCATATTTTAATTTCTTCAACGAACTCAACCTGTGATTTTCTTCTGGGTAACATCCACTGCCTATAAACACACAACCTAACAAATTTTTTCACAAGTTAGGCATAGACACTTTTATAAACCAAAGAAACCAGAAATTTCTTCCTTATGTCTACTTTATAATGTGTAAAACATGGGAGCCAGCCTAGGAGTTTCAACTGTAGTAACAGAATCTCGAGTACCTAGTGACTCTGCAGCCGTTCTCCCTGGGTAAGGAAAAGTAAACAGTATACTTTTGAAGCTCTCTTAGGCCTTGAGTTTTCTAAAATCAGAGTTCCAGAATGTTTTGTTTTGAATTCCAATTTACGTTGAATTAAACGAGTTAACTTTTGGAAAGCCACTAACAGAGTGCCTGCCATGCAGTAGGCAGTAGTGACAGTTAGTGTCATTTTACTGAAAATAGAATTAGTTATGTTTCAGTTGTGTTAGCACTCCCATCTCTTTGGTTATCTGGAGAAAACCTCTCAGAGCTATATAGGAAAAGAAAAATATAAACACCATCTAAATGTGAATTTTTCCCACAGTTTTGCTTGTAAGTGACCAGGTAAGTTTCTTTTACCCCTTCATTATAGCATTTCATATTGTCATACTTGAAGAAGCGTAGCTGGTGTTAAGAGCAGAGCTGAGTGCAGGTAGAAACATCTTGCATATGGTCAGCATGCCTGGGATGTGTCTGTGGCTTAGGGAAGGCCTGAATCCAGGGCCTTGTCTAACTTTTAGCCAGTAAACAAACCGCTTACTAATGTCTGATCATTCAACTTTGGTGTTAAGAGCAGAGCTGAGTGCAGGTAGAAACATCTTGCATATGGTCAGCATGCCTGGGATGTATCTGTGGCTCAGGGAAGGCCTGAATACAGGGCCTTGTCTAACTTTTAGCCAGTAAACAAACCGCTTACTAATGTCTGATCATTCAACTGCCCAGCAGTTGAAAACCACCTCCCTCCAGGAGTCAGGTAAATGAGCAGGATTTAAAGAGCAAAGTGGTGGCTGCTTACGCCCAACACTAGAGCTGCCTCCTGAGCCAAAGACCATGGCCTTTGAACACATTCCAGAAAAGCAGAGTGAGAGATGTTATGGAAAGAGCACTGGACTTGGAATTAGGGTTCTAATCATAGCTCTGTTTCTCATTATCTACGTGACCTCATGGCAATAATTGAGCTTCTAATGCAACTGTTCCATCACCTGTGTTGAGAATTTCTGCCTTACCTACCTCACAAGGCCACAGCCATATTTTCTTATGAAAAAATTTAAATACATACAAAAGAAGAGATAACAGTATAGCAAACACCTATATACTACACCCAGATTCAACAATTTCCTAGATTTTGTCACACTAGTTTTATACACTATCCCTTCCTTTTTGGCTAAGTCTTTTCAAGCAAATCTCAGAATTCATCTCATTTCACCCCTCTATACTGCAGTTAAGCATTTTTATAAAATATAGGCATTTTCTTATATAAGCACAATGCCATTATCAACCTTAACAAAATTAACAGTAATTCTTAAATTAAGGAATCAATCATTTGTTATATTCATATTTTCTGATTGTATAAAAAATGCCATTTTGCAGTTGACTTGTTCAAAACAGTATCCAAACAGAATCTGCATATTGCATTGGTTATGCCTCTTTAGAATCTTTTTATATACAGCAGTGCCCCCCATCACTTTTTTTTTCATTCTATTTTCTTACTGAATAAAATGGTTGTAGTGGATTGAATTGTGTCCCCCAAAGTCTAATATGTTGGAATTGTGACAGTGTTAAGAGGGTGGAAAATCTTATTGTAGTAATTGAAAGGTGGGGCCTTGAAGAGGTGATTAGATTGTAGAACCACACCATAGTGAATGGATTAACAATGGTGGTGAAAGGCGTGGTTCTGAGGGCTTTAAAAGGAGAGCACATGAAAGTCTCTCTCTCTGATCTGCCATCTTCTGCCATGTGAGACCCCTGCATTGCTGTAAAGCCAACACCAAGAAGACCTTCACCAGATGTGTTCCCTGGACTTTGGACTTCCCAGCCTCTGAGACTGTAAGCAATAAATTTTGCTTTCTTAAAAATTACCCAGTTCGGGGCCGGCCTGGTGGCACACTGGATAGTGCGCCGCTTGAGAAGTGCGGCGGCGCTCCCGCCCGAGGGTTCGCATCCCACATACAG
>NW_007731823.1:118130-129217 GCF_000696425.1 Galeopterus variegatus
ATCCCACATACAGACCGGTTCCCGCTCACTGGCTGAGTGAGGCGCGGGAGCAGCGCCAAGGGTTGCGATCCCGTTGCCGGTCCCTGGTCCGGTACGGGGGCAACACTGAGGGTTGCGATCCATTGCTGGACACGGAAAAAGATAAAAAGACAAAAAAAAAAAAAATTACCCAGTTCAAGCTATTTTGGTTAAAAGCAACAGAAACAGGTTAATACAATGGTTAGAAAATGTCACATTCTTGATTTTTCTCCTTGTTTCTTCATGGTGGCATTTAACTTGTTTCTCTATAACCCATATTCCTTGTAAACAAAACTTTAGCTCTAATGGTTTAATTATATTCAAGTTTGACTTTTCTTACCAGGAATACTTCATACGTGGTACTATGTATTTCATTTTACTTCAAACATTAAAATTTTTTGGTTTCTCTACTAGGATTAATGTTTAAATTGCTCAATGAGTTCAGATGTTAAGAGCCTGACCCCTCCATTGAAAAATTCTCCATGTATTTTTTAAATGTTTTTATTCATTGATAATCTTTGCCTAAATTAGTTATTCCATTAGAAATTACATAATGGAAATTTTCTAATTGTCATTTCTTCAATCCTTCCACATTTATTAGCTGTAATTCCTCTATAGAAACTACTTTGTACTAACTAGGGCTTCTCAGCCACACTGAAATACTGCTTATCCAAGAAAGGAAAAATCAATATTTAATTATTTCTCCTTAACTTGGAATTTTCAGAGTAAGAGATTACCTTCAATGTTGACCAATGAGTCTTTTTGGATTTGGGGGTAGAAGACTATCTTCCCCCTCCCCCCCCCCTTTTTTTTACTACTATTACAAAACTATGGATTTTTAAGATAAATTCACTAAGGTTTTTATCATTTGAAGTTTATTTGTTTGGATGTTCAAATTGTCCTATCTTTAGTCCTAGAGAGACCTTCAAGCTGGTTCTTATGTCCTTTTGATGTGACTCCATTAGACTTTGGTCGTGTCTTTGTTATCTGAGATGAAAAGATGGCCCAGACTCATCTTGTACATTTCCTGACCCAGATCTGGAATCAGCCATTCCTTTATGGACTCCTAATTCCTTTCAGAGGGGAAGCGTTAGTTTTGAAAAAATGGGATCATGGACATGAAAGTGTTATGATCTGAGATTCTGATACATGCCAGGGTACCCAATAACTTTTTGTTGCATGAATGGATTGTTCATTCTAAGATAACTCTCCTGTCTTCTCCCTTCCTGAATCAGAATTAAGTTTTATTTTTCATTGTAGTTCATATTTTTATTACTGTTTCCAGGACCTGACACACTGGCACATAGTAGGCATGCAATAAATATTGTTGAATAAGTAAACAAATAAGACCATGATGTTATGACACTGCTCTTTTTCAAATCCATCAGTGGCTACCCATGGCTGTTGAATACATTTTAAATTCCTTGCAGGGGTCCTGCATCATATGGCCTTGCTTATCAATCTTTTCATCCCCATCTTCTGCTACTTTTCTCCTTGCCCACATAGCTTCATCCTCACAGACTTCCTTTCAGTTCTCTGAAGGTACCTCGTTGTACTCTGACTTTGGGCCATCACATTGACTCTTGAGCCTCTTTCTTTTCCTCCCCCTTCCTTCTGCCCACTTAATTCCAACTCACCTTTGGATCTTCTCTTAAAATGATCCCTTCTAGAAGGTCTTGAAAGACTCACTCTTCCCCAAACCCTCTTATTATCTGTATGTTACCATAATATTTGTTACTTTACTACATAGTACTTATTATACTAGTGTGGTGTCACTACTTGTTTAATGGCCATATTCTCCACTAGGCTGCAAGCTCCATCAGGGCAGAAAACATTCCTGTGTAGGTGCCCAATCAGTACTAGCTGAATCAATGGGTATTAGAATCTTTATTAGTAGCTGCTTAGCTTCTGGAACATAGAAATTATACTATTACCACCTTTGTATCCTTTTTAGCTTCTTGAATGATTTGGATTTTTAGAAGAGATTTAGGAAATGTTGGTTGTTAGATACTGTTCCTAATCAAGGCTGATAGCTGCCCTAATTATGCAGAGAAAAGCATTTTCTGGTACAGCCTACCACTCCAATACAGATTCAGAGTTGGAAGAATTTTTCTTCCTAATGCCTTGCAGTGCATCTGCATGTTCACCTCCCCACCATCAGCTCTAAGTAGCTCACAGTGACAGCTAGCAGCTGGAATCATGGTCTACAGAGATTGCCACACTTAGGGCTGGTTGTACTTCCCTCTGTGCACCTGTGTACTGGTATTTGGTCCATATGATCCTGCTCTAGGGCTGGGAGAAGGTTGAGCGCAAGTTGAAGAAGAGCTCTGTTCCATCCAGAATGAGTTAGTTGGTGGGAAGCAATGCAATGAAATTACATGAATCCCTTTCAGCAGCTGCTTAGTAACAACTTCGCATCCAACTACAGCCATAGCCAGGAGGGGAAAGTCTAGTGCCACCTACTGGATACAAGTCAGATTGCCTTGTTGACACAAGAAAGAGCAAATACAATCTCTAAAAAGGGCATGCATTTTGAAAATCTTGTCAACTTTAGTGTGAACTTTTATTACAGAAAGAACCATCCTATTTTGTTTGGAACAGTGTGCTGATAAGTGGATCAGCAGGCCCAGATCAATCAACTGCAAAGTCAGAAATAAAGGTGCTTTAAAAATTGGCACAATGGATACCTCAACACAATTTATTGGGGTGAAAAATTCCATATTTAGAAAGGGAGACTTATTGTTTGTGGGAATAGGATGGGATGAAGCAGAGTGGGAAAGAGGCATCTCTTTAGTGCATTCATTGGTATCAGAACAACTCCTCTTAGGCAAACATGGTTTCAGGCTAAGAGACAAGTTGCACAGTGTTTAACACTTCAGACTTTGGAATCAAGCAGATCTGGATTCACATCCCAGCTTTGGCACTTATTAGCTGGGTAACCATGAGGAATTTAGGTAACTTCTCTGAGCCTTAGTTTCCTCATCTGTAAAGTGGAAAAATTATAGGCATTAGTAAAATAATGTATGTAGAACACTTAGCTCACTTACCTATTCCAAGAGAGCTTATTAAGGTAATTTTGAAAATAGTAATAACTTCCATAAGAACACCTCTTAAAGTGATATTTTGATATGATTTTGCCAGCTAATTACATAAAGATGCAAAAGACACAGCTCAGACTCTCAAAGAGATTGCAGACCAGCTGGGGAAACCAGTGCACAAACACCTACACTACGCTATTCCAATAGAGCCATGGGAATCAGAGGAGGGAGCAATGAAGTCCATTTAATTGAGACAAGAGAGGGCAATATTTGGGCTGGGCCTTGAAGGATGAAGACAACTACAACTGAGATGGATAAGGAGAGGGAAGAGCAAGAGAAGGGCCATGAAAGTGAAGGGCGTGTTCAGGACATGAGAAGTTGCTTGATTCACTGAGCAGGACTTTAGGTGGGATGCAGTTCAGTGCACCCAAGCCCTATAGGAAGGGAGAATGGCTCCAGCCTGGTTGGCAAGGGCAAGACTGGGGGCAGATGCTCCGCAAGGAAGGGTCCTTGGATGTTCTGTGATATGAGTAATGGACATGACTGTTTGTTTGCCCAACGTCCATTTTTCTATCTTCTGAAAATGGCAACTTGGTTTTTTTGGGGGGTGGATACTTCCTCCTGAACTTTCTGTCCATGTAATTTGGGTGGCACAGATCAGCTAACTTCATTTCCATTTCATTTTCAAGAGTAGTTGTATGATCCGGGCCTAGAGAACGAATATGTTCCCTCTGCTTGCTCATAGTGATTGGTTCAAAGATTGGTGATGTTACCTAACTTAATTGAACCCTAGGGCTACCCAGAGAGCTGTAAGTCTGGGTAGCCTTACCCAGGAACATGTAAGTCTGAGCTGTCAGGGGTCACCACATGCCCATTAATGGGGGGGAGAAGTGGAGATATAAAAGGAGAAAGACTAAGCCTTGATTATGCAATTTGGACTCCTGGATCCAGCCATACCTGATGGGCTTTCTGATTCCTGGACTTTCCAATAAATTTATCTTTTGGTTTAAGTCAACTTAGTTTTCTTGCTATCACTTTCAACTAACAGGTTCCTGATCAATAAAATATTGCTGGTTCATTTTTCTAAAAATATCTGTTGCATTTTTATAATTCTTGGGGCTACCTCATTCTTATAATTAAAACATAACTTCTAGAAATTATTAATACATTTCCTAGCAAAATCAGGGATTCCTCTAGTTCCCCAAACCAAGTCTTTCAGATATGATCCTTGTAATTCTGCAGAGAGAGGAAACAATAGACACCACAGATAGGGGAGAAAGTCATTGTAACTAATTTTCAGACCTAAAGCTAACATTTAAATGAATAATGGATGCCATTTTCAGACAATTAAGATCTGAAAACTATCTGTATGAGTTTTAAAAACTGATACAGGGCCTCTGCCTTTTGTTGGTTATGTTTTTACTGCTGAATCCCCACTGAATGTATAAGAAGAGAGAAAAAGAGATGAAAGAGCTCTTTACTTCCGACAGCTTTGATTCCAACCCCAGCAAAGCATTGTATTTGGAAATCAGTGTGCCCTCTTGCTGGTCCTGGCAGCCAGCTAGCTGCCAAGAAAGAGTCATTGCTCTGGACAAGGCCACAGCACAGGTGCTGGCATGTCCTCTCTCAACAGCCTCAGCTGGAACCACACTGCTCAGCAAGGGACATTCCTGTGTGGGATGCACCGAGATCTCAGCAAAGTAAAAATGATCGTGAAAGGAAGTGCTCAGGCAGGATAGAATAAATTTTCCCTATGATGATTATTATTGTTGTTATATAGTTGCAAAGGTTCAACATTACTAACTCACCCCACACAAAAAATAGCCTCCCTCTTTTTTATTCTGGGAAGAGAAGGATCAACTCCAGGAGACCTTATCATGAATCATAAAGCCTGAAAACGGTGCCATAATAGCATAATAGCAACACCAACACACCCACTCACGGTGTCCTCCGAATGTGTAACATGAACACTCCATCTGCCTATTCCAGTCCTAACTGTGGCTGTACAGTGTACAAAGAGGTAGATTCCACAACAGATAACAAATGCTCTTTTCTAGGCTGAGGAAACAGCACATATGTTGCCTAGTATAGATTTAAACCTCCCTCAAAGATATTTTCTTTGTCTAATAGAATCTTATTATAACAGAGAAGTATTCTGTTTTTTAAAAATTCAGTGTTATTTGTGTTTATTTTTGTGGGAGGTCTAAGAGGTAAGATTTGTCAGTTACCCCATTCACCCCCATTCAGTGTGTTGTTTCAATACAGGCATATCCTGCACAATGATTCACTTAGGGTAGACAGCATAGTTTTGTCCCCATTAGTTCACTTCTAATCTCCCCCCGCATCCCCAACCCTCCCATCTTCTGGCAACAATTATTCTACACTCTACTTTTTTTTTTAACACACAAAGATTAACATTCTTATTGCAAAAATAACTCTTAAAAATGAGTTAGAAAACTGTAAGCAGAAACTTGGTAAAGGACATAGGTAGATAAGACACACACCCTGAAGAAACACACGTGGATAATAAGTGAATTCTAGGATCTGGCTGTGGGTTGGGGCGGGGCTGGCTCCCTTGATGGCCAGGATGTGCAGTGACAGGGGGAAGGGCTAAGGCCCATGGTCCCCATCTCTTGGAGCCCCCTGGACGTCAGGCTGGCTCTGTTGCTGGACTCAGAAAACTGGGTACTTTTTTTTTTTTTTTTTAAATCAAATGTGAGAAACATCACCATTTTAAACTTCTTCCTAAACACTGAAGAATATTTCAGGGCAACCCCATGCAGCTAAGAATATTCTTGATCAACTGCTAGATGTAACATCATCCAGTGTCTAGGTCAAAGAGATTCTTTTTCCTCTATAAGACTGCAGAAACTGAAGAAGAAGAAAAATCTAACAGTGTGTGGGTGTTCGTGTGTGCATGATCTGCATGGCATCTGCTGCTATTGCAGACTATATCTTTTTCTTGACGGTACTTTCACACTATAATTAAAGAATGTGTTGTGCGATGCTCCTATTTTCCTGGTTTGCCTCTGCCAATGACCTGGAGACTCGGGGAACTGGGACTGAGTTTGACTCATTCGTTATAGATCCACTTGTGCCTATCATAGAGCTGGGAGCATAAAAAGCACTCGTTAGAAATTTTCTAAATGAATGACTGAGAGGGAGAGATAATGAGAAAAACAGGGGAAGTGCACTTCAAAAACTGTTGAGGATATGATTAAAAAACTAAATACATTACACGTCATACACACACACACACGCACGCACACACACATATATGTCATGTGTATTTTACAAAACCATCCTCATCCTAAGGAAAAGCAAATGAAGACTATGAGCCCATGGAGAAGAGACCATGGTCACAAAAGCAGCCAACACTGACTAAGCAGTACCCTGTGACAAGGATAGAGCTAGGCCCCCATCGGGAATTTAGTCCTTATTCAGGAGAATTAGTTAAAGCACACATGAAAGATGAAAGCGTTGGATAAAAAGAAGCTTAAAACACCTGTTTTTTTCAGTGATCCCCGAGCATCTATGTGGATGCAGTAGAACAATATTGGTTCTCTTGAAACACTTTCTCTTGAAACTGTGGCAAACTGTGATCTTTGGACCTCCTGTGGGCTTATGCAAATGCAGAATCCTGGGCCCCACTTAAAATCTATTAAACAAGAATCTCTAGTGTTGGAAAACAGAGGTTTTATTTATTTTTATCAACTCCCTGTTCTATTATTTCACACCTTAGATTTTGAGAACCACTGCCAAATCAAAAAGGGGTAGCTCACGATCATCTTATGGTCTGAGGAAAACAGCCCTCAAAATCCTACGTTTTCATAAAATGTGATGAAAATGTAATTTAAAATGTGCTATTAGCTTTGATCAAAAATGCAAAATAGTTCCTCAGCACATTTGGTGAGTTTAAATTGGGTGCTGGCTTGTTTTGATATTTCCATTTTTGATAAAATGGTTCCCATGTCTGGGATGACTAGAGCTGGGAGTGAAAGAAGGAAGGTGTGGGAGGGATGTGGAGACAGAGGGGGCATAAACCGCACAGGACTATTGTGTATTAATAACAATGGTTTTTGCACTAATAACAATGGTCACTCGCTGATGATTTCTTGGCAAGAGCAAAAATGATGCCCCTTTCCAACATTTGTGAAAGCTCTTTCTGGGATCAGAGAGGAGAGTAGTGGAGGGGACAGGGAATGAGGAGGAAAAATGACAGGGAAACCAGCTAGTAGGTTCCTGGAGAGCTAGAGCTGAGGGAAGATGGTGGCTTTGGATTAGCGTATTGGTGGACAAGTGCAACTTTACAAGAGACGTAAGAGGTGGAATTCACAAAACTTGGTGATTCATTGGGTGTAGTAGAGGGAGAAGCAATAAGAAAGATTTTCAGGTTTTTGACTTGGGTAATTGGATAGTGGTACATTGACTTAGACAGGAAATCCTGGATGAAGATAACCAGGTTGGTACGGTTAAGAAGAGATGGGGAGAATTCATTCATTTAATTTTGGATATTTGGAGTTTGAAGTGGTGACAACACATCTGAGTAGAGAAATCTGGTTAATAACTAGAGTTCAGGAAAGAGATTTGGCTGGGATCAGAGACACAGCTGCAGGAGTCCCCCAAAAATGAATGATAATTAAAACCATAGGAGTGGGCGTAATTATATAGAAATGGTGTGAAAACTGGGATGAGAATTGGGTCTAGGACAGCAGCCTGCAGAACAGCAACATTTAAAGGATAAGCACATGAAGAGGAGCATATGAAAGGGACTGAAGAAAACATCCAGAGAGGCAAAGGACAATAAGTAGAACCAGGCAGTTGAGGGAAGAGAGTATTTTTAGAAGGAAGGAATAATCTACAGTGATTACGCTGTGTGATCAAGTAAGTCATGGCTGTACTTATATGCATACAAAATATACCCAAACTAAAGGAGAGAAAGATGTCTTGTTGTAATGGACTAAATTGCACAGTAGAGGCAGTGCCAGTGGTGACAAAGTGCAGAACACAATTCAGTTAAAAGTTGCCAAGAAGTATTTTGTTTTTTCCAGAAGAGGTGGAGTATGAGCTAATTCCTGATGAGTGACTGGTGTCCAGGTAACTGAAGGGAGCTGCATGTTGCATACTAAGTTGCAGCATTTCAGAGACCCAATCCCTTTATTAAATAGCACAGTTCAATGTAATATCAATTTTAATCATGGTCACTGGTCACTGGCTTTCAAATTTGTTTTTTAATGAACATTTCTTTTAAGCTGCCCAGGATTCCTTCATCAAACTCTCTTTTTTTTTTAACAACCTCTGATTTTACTTGACTAGATAACTCTCCTTAATTTTAAATCCATTTGGGTATGGTCATCCTGCCCCTTTTCCCTTCCTTCCCTCCTCTAGGTTCCATGGTTCCATGGATGAAACAGGTGACTTACTTAAAATCTCTTCTTAGATTATTTTGCAAATGACACAATTAGAGCTCTTCATCTCTCAAATGACAGAGCATTCCACCAACAAAAAACTATCGCATTTGAACTAGAATATCCTAACCTAGTCCCTCATTTCACAGGGAGCAAAATTTAGGCCTGCAGAGATAAATGAACTTACTCAAGGTCATACAACCATAAAACTAGACCAGCTAGCTCCAGTCCCGGGCTTTAATTGCCTTTCAGTAAATGCTGTACTTACTCACTACATGGCACCACTGGTCTTTCAGAAGGTGAAACTTGGTCATAGTGATTGGTTCAGATTATGGGCACGTAGAACAAGGAGACTAAATTTCAAAATTTTGTTTGAACTTTGGGGGGAAGCAAACTCTTTTTTTTCCCTATGGCATTTGAACTTGAGCAGTACCACCACCTCACCCTCAGAAGGGAAAATCTGTCTGAGAATGGAGCTAACATAGCAGAAGGCAAAGGCAAAAGGGAGAAAGAAATCAGCTCTTAATGTTATGTGTTGAGCCACTTGTCAAGCCATGTCTTAAAGAGCCTTATGCTGGAAGGCATCACCTAAACGAGCCCCCAAATATCCCTTTTTGCATAAACCAGTTTAGATTATGTTTTTTGTCACTTACTACTGAAAGGTTTCTGATTAACACATATTCTTCCATTCTCACTTAACCATGAAAGCCAGATGACATGAAAGAAGAGGAACTGCTCTGGTTGTGAGAAGTCTGAAGACTGCAGGAAATCATGAGCAATCTTTTATTTCCAGCCAAGGTTCTCATGCTCACACCACTTCCTGAGAAAGCTCTGGTTTGAACAACCTTACCACACAGCCCCGCCTCCTCTTACTGCTGCATTACCAAATCTGGGTGAAGACACTGCAGTCCTTCTGATTCTTAAAGAAAGTACTCATCAGAGCTTGGCACCCATGCTGGGAATGGGCTGGCTCATCTTTTCCCAGAACTGTACCAAGTAGCCCTCAGAATCAATTTTCCATCTTCCCACTGATTAAACCCAAAGAACACTTTTAGATATAAGAGTTGATTGCTCAACCAAAGGCTCCCAAAGTTTTGGCATGGTTTTCTTTTATAGTAATTCTGGATTTAAAATGAGATACTCAACTTTAAGTATCTCCGTGCAAAGAATAAAGAGAAGGAAGTGATTTGGGTGGAAGGGCATAGATCTCGAGGGCTAAATAATGTGGTCTGGACCTGAATTTTGCCACTCACTAGCTGTATCCTTGCCCTCTCTGGACTATAGTTCCCTTTTTGACAGAATAAAGGAGCTGAATTATTTATTTCTTTGGTGGCTACCTATCTAATCACGATGTCAGAATCATTGAGAAAATGCATTTTGGGGTCAGGATTCTCCCAGCATAATTCACTGGCTGTATTAGCTTGCACAAGAACCCTGACCTCTCAGATCATCTGTTTTATAATCTAGAAATTGGAGTAAATAAAAATATTTGCATTTTAATATTGTTTTAAGGAATGAATCAGATTTTACATATAGAGTTTAATTGCCATCGTGAGTTAAATAAATGGCAGCAATGATTATCATCAACTTATAATTTGATGATAATCATTGCTGCAATCTGTTTAATGATTCCAAATATGTAATAAGAGATAAGCTCTTTTAAGGCCAGGAGCCCTGTTGTTTGACATGCTTCAGGCACTACTTAAAAATGTACAGGCTAAGATGGGTGCACACAGGAAATGGGGTCAGGCCTGGCAGCAGGATGGTCACCTTCACAATGTTTTCTCTTTTTCCTGCTTAAACAAGTGAACTTTCTTGGAAATACACAGATGTACTCTCACATGAGTGTACTTCAAAAGTTTGTGGAAAAATGAAATTAAAAGATTATATGGGGCCGAACCTGTGGCACACTCGGGAGAGTGTGGCACTGGGAGAGCAGCAGCGCTCCTGCTGCGGGTTCGGATCCTATATAGGGATGGCCCCAGTGCGCTCACTGTCTGAGCGTGGTGCGGCCATTTGCCAAAAAAAAAAAAAGGACAAAAAATTAAAAATAAAAATAAAAAAAAGATTATATGAATCTTTCCATAAACTTTTTGAAGTACGTGTATGTGTGTCTGTGTATATATTTGAAGTACATATATATTTTATGTATATACATATATACACATATACATACATATACTTTTATATGCATAAAATATATATGTACTTCAAATATAAAATATCATGTACAGATGAAATAAGAGCTTTTTCCTGAGTAGATCCCCTTCCACAAGGATGTGTTAGTAGAGAAAAGGCAACCTTGTCTAAACCACCCAGGATTTGCTCCTCTGGTCCATGAGTTCGCCACTGCATGAGCCTTTTCCCACAGCCTAGTGGGAAGCCATGGGCAGGCCTGTCTGCACAGGACAGATGCTGTAGATTGGATGCCCCCTCCAAACTCATTAAAGCTTAAATCTCCACAGTAACTGCTGAGGGTGGGAAATCCTATTAAGGTCATTGAAAGGTGGAGCCTTGACGAGGTGATTGGATTGTAAGGACCGTTCCACAGTGAATGGTTTCATGGTGATCGTGGGCATGGTTCTGAGGGCTTTAAAAGGAAAGTGCGGGCCGGCCCGGTGGC
>NW_007731823.1:130603-135685 GCF_000696425.1 Galeopterus variegatus
GCGACACTGAGGGTTGCGATCCGTTGCCGGACACGGAAAAAGATAAAAGACAAAAAAAAAAAAAAAAAGAAAAAAAGAAAAGGAAAGTGCAAGAGGAGCTCTCTCTCTCTCTCTGCTCCTCCGTTTTGCCAGGTGAGACCCCTTGCCAGGTGTACTAACAAGGAAGCCCTCATCAGGTGTGTTCCCTGGACTTTGGACTTCCCAGACTCTGAAACTGTTAAGTAATAAATTTTTTCTTACAAATCACCCAATTCTAAGTATTTTGTTATAAGCAACAGAAACAGACTAATACATCAGGCCTCAAAATCTCCCTGCCGACTAGGCAACATGGAGGACAATGAGGATAAATTCCTTTCACCCTTGTAGGACCCTGGGAACAGCACCACAGGATTCGAATGTTTAAATTTTAAAAAAAAAAGTTTAGTCCTATCACAACATTGTCTGAAAATGCAGTATTTCTGCATTGAATGACTTAATGGTGTTCGATGAGAGTAAAGCATTTTTTTTAAAACATTTTTTTTACAAGACAGATGTAAGAGTCAAACTTAAACATCTGAAAAGACTTCCATCTTTTTTATAACTTTATTTTTCAACATGCTTCTTGAAGAAATATGATAGAAACAATTGCTTTAGAGAACAGTGAAATTATACTTAATATAGCAATGAGAGGAAATCTCTCCTCTGCAGCATTTCACTTCTAATCAGCTTTAAGCAATAGAGAAGAGATGCTCACTGGGAACATAATTTACTCTTCACAGAAAAGAAAAAAAATCTGTAATAATTTATTACATTTACATCTCTAACCCAAATACGAAACAGGAGGGAAACCAATTTTCTTATCATATGACATGGTGATTTATAGGAGAAAAGAGAATAATTAATCTTTTTGTAAGACATGAAAATATCCAAGAACAAACTATTGTGATTTTTAAAAAGTATGAAAAGAGAAACAAGTACAATGCAAATATCTTTGATTTCAAAACCTTCCTCTTTTGTGTTTCTTTTAAAAAGACAGTACCCCCATCCCAGGCAAACATAATGAGCATAGATTGTTGAAAGGGTTGTAGCCTCAGTTCAAGCTGTAATGTTCCCTCCTGCTGGAAATGTTCTGTATCAGACCCTCTTTCCATTGCACACTTTTTAAATTTAATTACTTCTTTTACACACAAAAGAAATAATGCTTCCAAAGCACAGTTCAAAAACTGTTGCGTTTATGTGGAATCTTAGCCCATAGTTTCCCCAGTTCATCTTGAAGGTTTATTTCTCTGAAAAGATGTTAGCTTTTCCCCACCAAGGCCCATATGCAATGGGGAGTTCATATTCTAAAAGTCACTAGTTCTGGAACATTCTCATCTAAGCCATGAGTTCTTTCCTCAGATACCTATATATTTGGATAAGTGTATCACCCACATTCAGGGAGTCGCCAGTTTCAGGCTGCACTCCAGAAGTCCACATATCAACTCTTTGGCTCTCAGTTTATCTTTCCTGATAGGTATAATAATTAAAGAATGATGAAGTGATTCTAAGGTTCAGAGTACATTTCAGCTGCATTGTGTGTTATGTGTTCTTTGTAGGTTTTGAAAAAAATTACTTTCTGGGAGCTTCTTAAGAATAAACTTGCTGGGAATGTAAAATGGTTCAGCTGCTTTGGAAAACAGTCTGGTAATTCCTCAAATGATTAAACATGGAGTTACCATATATGACCCAGTAATTCCACTCCTGGATAAATACCTAAGAGAAATGAAAATGCGTGTCCACACAAAAACTTGTACATGGATGTTTATAGCAGCATTATTCATAATAACCAAAGGAGGGACCAATCCAGATGTCTACCAAAGGACGAATGGATAAACAAAAAGTGGTATCCATATAATGGGCTATTATTCAGCAATAAAAAGGAGTAAAGTACTGATATATGCTACAACTTGGACGAATCTTCAAAACATTAAAGTGAATGAAACCAATCACAAAAGCCCACATATTATATAATTCTATTCATATGAAAGTCCGGAATGAAGAAATACATAGGTGCAGAAAGATTAGTGGTTGCTTAGGGCTGGGGACAGGGGTGGGAGTGAGGGGTGATAGCTAAAGGATACAGGGCTTCCTTTTGGTGATAAAAATGTTTTAAAATTGACTGTGGTGATGATGGCACATATCTATGACCATATTAAAAACACTGATTTGCACATTGTGGATAGGTGAATTGTATGGTATGTAAATTATATCTCATTAACCTCTTTTGTTTTGGTTTGGTTTTTTAAAGAGCAAATCTGCTTATTCTCTTAACAGGCTCGTCATTGGCAGGGTTAACTTGCAACCCCTTACCTTACCTAGATTTCTAAAACAAAATCTTAGTTATTCTGCATTAATTCTGTATTGTATCCAAAGCCCTTGATAGTTGGTCAAGTTCCTTCACAACTTGGTAAAAATGAGTTAAGATTGTAACAGGTTTGTGCCTACTATATAAAATGAAGTGGTCTCTAAAGAAATTCAGCTTGGGTTATACCAATTCTCATTTATTTTACTAAAAATATTATCTACATAGTCTATAAAATTCCTTTTTTATATACATATAAAATATAGGCATCAAGATAGGGAGAAATCTATGAAACCTTTTTTAAGAAATTGACAGGGAGGGGTGGGTGGTGGTGATTTGTTCTTTGCTATGCCTCCAGACATCCGGCAAATGCTCAGAAAATATATGAGTGACCCGGACCCTTTCAGAATGGAGTTGAACTAATGAAATTGACAGGGAGGGGTGGGTGGTGGTGATTTGTTCTTTGCTATGCCTCCAGACATCCAGCAAATGCTCAGAAAATATATGAGTGACCCGGACCCTTTCAGAATGGAGTTGAACTAATGAAGAAGGTGATTATAAGACATCATTACAGTTGATTTTCAAATTAATAGAGGTTGATCTATCAGTAAGGATGCACACACATGCACGCACACACGTACACACACACATTCACATACACACATGTACATACTACATACGTACACATGCACAGCACTCCCCACCTCACACCCATTTTATGTATGAATTTATGATAAACTTGGAATTGTAATAGCTAGAAATAATTTAACTCTGATTTGCTAAACTCCAGATCTGCTTTACTTAGTAAGCTTATGCATTTATACTGTCAGATTGAATAGAGATTGAAGGATGAAGGCTTTTGATGCCAGAAATAGTTAGTAATGAGAGAAGTGAGCCCTAGGGAACCCCCAAGCTTCTCTCTTGATGGGAATTCTTATATCTGACATTTAAATAGGGAGAAAACAAAAAGCCAAGAAATCCTAGTCCTGTAGGAAATAGGAGCAAGGTGAGACAAGGACTCACTGATACCTGAGGAAATAGGAGAAATCAAATTTAAAAATACCTTGCTCTCGCCTCCACAGACTTGAAAGGCAAGAAGCAAAGAGGAAGGTTCTAGTGCTTGGTAAGTAGCTTCCACCCGACTCCACAACTCACCTGGTCTTAGAATAGCCATGTGCAAAATTTTTATGATATAAGAGCATTTTATTTGTTGACTAACCTTATCACATCAAAAATGTTTTAGAGAAGAGATATACCATGTTCATGAGTTAGAAGATTTACTATTTAAATATATTTCCATCAAACTTTATCTATCTATCTATCTATCTATCTATCTATCTAATGCAATCCTAACCAAATCCCAGGTTATTTTTTTCAATGAAAATTGACAAGCTGATTCTAGAATTTATGGGGAGATGAAAGGGTCAAGAAAATCATAAAGAACAACAAAGCTGTAAGACAGGTTACCAGAAATCAAGTTTATTATAAAGCTACAGTAATTGATATGATGCAGCATTGTCACAGACAGAGAAATAGACCAAGAGACCAGAATAAAAATCTAAGAACAGACCCATACATATAAAATCACTTGACTTGTAACAGAGGTGAAACTTTAGTGTACTGGGGAAAAGAATGGTCTTCAAATTAATATGTCAGTTGGGTATACATGAGGAAATAATAAATCTGACTGTTATCATATATTTTACACAAAAAACAATCCCTGATATATTGCAAATCTAAACCAAAAAGGTTTAAAATACCATGAAAGAATATCATCATAATTTTGGGCTAGGCAAAGAATTTTTAAACTGGATATAAACAGCACTAAAGAAAAAAAAAACAGCATAAAGGAGTAAAATATTAATTATATCACATTAAAATTAAGATCTTCTGTTCATTAAAAGACACTACTAAAAGTGTAAAAAAGGCAAGTGGCAGAGTGACAGAACATATTTGCAATGCATTTTTCCATCAAAGTGTAAGAAGAATTCCCACAAATCAATAAAAAAATATAATCAACCCAATGGGGGAGGTGGGGAAATGGGCAAAAGATACATATAGACACTTCAGAAAAGAGGATTCCGAAAGACCAATAAACATGTGAAAAAGTGCTCAATTTCTTTAGTTGTCAAAGAAATGTGAATTAACAACACAATGCAGTACTACTGTATTTCCACTCAAATAGCTAAAATGAGAAAGACAAATGTTGGTACACACTCTTATATGAAGCAACTGGTGTACTTCCTGTGAGCAGAATATAAAATTTCTAGTTGCCCCATATGTGTGCTAACAC
This sequence comes from Galeopterus variegatus, assembly GCF_000696425.1. Lineage (NCBI taxonomy): Eukaryota > Metazoa > Chordata > Mammalia > Dermoptera > Cynocephalidae > Galeopterus > Galeopterus variegatus. The sequence continues at coordinate 135,217 of NW_007731823.1, forward strand.
CTGTCTTTGGAAAACTGGTTGGTGGTCAATAGCTACTAAAGCTGAACCCTATGATCCATCAATTCTACTTCCACGTATGAAACGTATACATTTGCCTACAGCAAACTATTGCTATATGCAAAACTGTGAATGAATCCCACAAACGTAATAATGAAAGATGGCAGATATGGAGAGTACATACTGTATGATTCTGTTTATATGAACTTCCCAGACAGACAAAACTAACTTCTGATGTTGGAAGTCAGGATAATGAGTGGGTGGAGGTTAGCGATAGAGTGGAGCCTGAGGGGAATTTTTGGGCACTTAGTAATGTTCTATTTTTTATCTAGGTTCTGGTTCCATGGATGTGCCCACTTTATGAAAATTTATTAAAGTATATACATTTATGATTTGAAAAGTGTCCTTTTCGGGCCGGCCCGGTGGCGCACTGCTATAGTGCGCTGCTTGGGAAGTGCAGCGGCGCTCCCGC
>NW_007731823.1:136156-140317 GCF_000696425.1 Galeopterus variegatus
AAAAAAAAAAAAAAGTGTCCTTTTCAATATGTTTGTACTACCTCAATAAAAAAGTTAATAAAAAAAAGTAATATATGACCCTTATGGATAAATTCCTGTTTGTCTCAGGAAGATTAAGACTCTGAGGGTCAGATACTTCATACAACATTGCATCTCCATGTGGGGTCTTGCATCCTGCTAAGCACATAGATTAGCGAGTGAATTCAATGAATTTATTAGTTATTTGGACTGAAATGGAATGTAACGTGTTTCTTTCAGTGGAGCACAATTTGGTTAGTTTCAATTCACTTGTACCACATCTATGAGGGCAGTGATTGTGTTTGCCATGGCTAGGATCAAACTTAACAAGTTGAGAAGATCTGTTCTCTATTTAAGCAAGACACCTGCACAATTTCCCCTTTTTGTCAGCCCATCTTTTAAAGACTCTTAATCCCACCTTCATTGACTTTCTCAGGCTACTGCAGAAATCTTTCCTTAAAAAAAAAAAAAAAAAAAAGATAGAGAAATAGATAAGAAGCACTTAGAAAGATGCTAGAGATTACCTGGTCTTTTTCCTCTGGCCATCCATTTTCAAGATGAGGTGACAAAAGAGCAAAAAGAAGGATAATTTATCCAAAGTCATAGAGCTAATTAGTGGCAGAACTCAGATTAAAACCCAATTCTTGTGATTGCTGGTCTGTGCTCTTCCACTGCACTGGGCTTTTCTATGATCATGTAATAGTCTTTATTTAAATTCTGTGATTTGCTGTGCACTCCTTATTAAAATCTTACTTCTTTACTTTGCAGCACTGCGATTATCTTCAGGGTGGACATCATGCTTGACCTGACCCAGGGTACGACACACACTAGGTTTTTCCACAGTCACCTGCTAAACGATTCAATCAGCCACACTCATTTACTCCACACATCCAGAATTACATTTTCTCAGACCATGTAAGGAAGAAATAATGGCGGAATGAAATAAAATAGGATGGTCCTTGGGAAGAGAGTCTATGCCGGCATAGGCATGCATGGTCAGGTTAACAGACTTTAAACTCCCTAGGTCTCCCTTAATCCCTGAACAAATGTAGTCTGCTTGTCAGGAATAAAGAACTCAAAGCTGAGGAACTTGACCAAGGCACTTTTGCTGGCTCCTACTTTAGTGTTTCATTTACTTGGAGCTGAAAATCAAAGAAGACAAATGGTATTTTTACTTTATTCAAACTCACAGTTGTTTTCCACCGAATTTCTATCTTTTCCCATAAATGGGTGTATTTTTTTTTTGGCTCCTTATTTGTTATCATTTCACTTAGAAATGGAAACTTCAAGCAGTTTGATTGGGAGATTAAATAACTGGACATTTTTAGAGCTAAAAATAAGTCAGCAAATCTAGGTATGGATTGCATTAGGTTTCAAAATATTTGGGGTTTTGATCAAATCTCTAAACACAATAATGTAATAATACTCTCCTTTTCAAGTTTTAAACATGTATATTTTAAAGGAAATACAATACAAAGATTTTAAGGTCAGTGCTAAAGACATGTGAGCTTTCTAGAGAGCGTTCCAACAATCACAACAATTCCTTGAACTTGTTAAGACAAGTGAACTGATATGATGTTGACAGGGAAGAGGGGGATAGGGAGGGGGAAAGAGGAACTGGTAAAGGGACATGAAAATTAAGTAGACTGTATATTGATAAATTTATTTATTTTTATTTATTTTTTTTTGAGAAGTAAAATTTTTATTTTTTTATTATTATTTTTTTATTTTTATTTTGTCAATATACAATGTAGTTAGTTATTGTGTCCTATCACCGAAACCTCCCTCCCTCCTCCCTCTCCCCCCTCCCATCCAGATGTGTCCCCTCCATTTTCTTGTTGTAAGAACTTCAAAAAAAAAAAGTTGTGGTTGTTATATCTTCCTCTCCCCGCCCCCGGTTTTTTTTGTTGTTGTTGTTGTTGATGTTGTTGTTGTTGCTGTTTGTTTTTGAAAAAATCAAGTAATTAATTAAAAATAAATAAATCAGAGACTCATAAAAAAGTAGAAGTAAAACAAATTCTTTCTAAAATAAAAATAGAGGGTAAAGAAATTCTGATNAGGGGGAAAGAGGAACTGGTAAAGGGACATGAAAATTAAGTAGACTGTATATTGATAAATTAAAAAAAATCAAGTAATTAATTAAAAATAAATAAATCAGAGACTCATAAAAAGTAGAAGTAAAACAAATTCTTTCTAAAATAAAAATAGAGGGTAAAGAAATTCTGATTCTAAAAAATTGCAATCATTTAATCTTCATGTCCTAAACAATCCCTCAAAAACGACAGATATTAATTCAGTCAAATACCTTCAACTTTTTCCAAGAAAAGTTTCTCAAGAAGCTAACATCAGTTGATCACTTACAAGATGCTGTGCATTTTATGTCCGGTGACTTATTTACTTTTGAGAACCACTCTTAGATGAAGGAATTACTAGTTCCTGAGAGACTGAGTCACCTGCTCAATATTTCAAAGGAAGAAAATGTCAGAGCTGGGATTTCACACCAAGTCTGCTTGATTCTAAAGACTGTGAGCTTTCAAAAGGATTGTCAATGAATGTCTTTGATCTGGTTTAAGGTAAGAGATACAAAACAAATTGCATGAAAATATAAACTTTCATTACTTGATCTTAAGCTGAGGAAGAAAAAACATAAAAAGAGAAAAAAAGAAAAATAAAGCACCAATAATAGAGCCCTCAGAGATATTTTTATNACAGAGCCAGAAGTTACCATCATCATCTCCACTTTTGAGTACAAAAACCGAGTCTCCAAGAGAGCAAAGCGTTACCCAAGATCATGTGATCCATCAGGAAATAGTGCTACACACTTGTCTCCTATGTCTTGTTCCAAAACTTCTTACCAGTTGGGCAGATTACACAAATGACATAATGTAGCCAGACATACTCATATAATAGATGATTTATTGGACTAGCAAATATTCACCATTAGGTTTTGGCAATATGAAAATTCTTGAGTATTGTGGGCTAAGGATCCAAACCATTGTCTCCCAGTTTAAACAAAACCAATAGATAAGAGCATCTCGGCCACTATTCTTCCCCCAGGGGAGTCACCACCGGGAAGAAGATGCTGCAGGCCTGAGAAGGATTCAATCTAATGATCAGAGAATTCCAGAGAAATCTAGTGACTACTCAGGGTTTTGTTGTATGCGTGATTGGATGCCACGTTCTCTAACTGGTCAAGAAATTTCCAGGGTACAAGAAAGCAAGTACAGCTTCAGGCAAACTGGCAGAACAGATGCCTGCTCTTTTGGAACATTTGGACAGTTAATTCTAGGGATTCTAAATTCTACACATGGGAAGTCTATGGGATAACTAGGGAAATTCCTCTTCATTAAAAGAATGGGTATTACTTAAGGCCACTTGGGAATTTTTCCCTGTATCTTCAGTCAATCACATCTTANTGTGAGCTTTCAAAAGGATTGTCAATGAATGTCTTTGATCTGGTTTAAGGTAAGAGATACACAACAAATTGCATGAAAATATAAACTTTCATTACTTGATCTTAAGCTGAGGAAGAAAAAAAATAAAAAGAGAAAAAAAGAAAAATAAAGCACCAATAATAGAGCCCTCAGAGATATTTTTATGTCATAAAAGTTCTCAGCCTTCTATAAACCTAGCCAGGACCACCTAATGGTCTTTATAAAATACTCTCTGGGAGCTAATGCTTAATTGGCAAAGTTAAATAAATGAACAGAAATTACTATCACAATAAGCATTGTCTTTTACTGTGGCACAAAAGCATATCTTCCAGCACTTAATGGAGAAAAGGATCCCAGAAGGAGGAAAAAATGCTCATGGGTTAAAAAGTGACTTTCAAGAAATGATTGAAGTAGATCAAAGATAATGCATTAGAGAAAGCTGAGTCCCGAGAGTCTTATGATTTCAACTCAACTCAACATGCATTCATGGACAATCAAAGAGTTGTTTAAAAAACCCATCCAAAAAATGTCATGGACAGTCCATTTGAATGTGAAAAACTATCAAGAAAGACACCAATGGCTAGAATCGTACAACCAGTTTCTAAGGAGATTAAAGCATTTATGATTATTTCAAGGGCCACATGAAGAACAGAGCCAGAAGTTACCATCATCATCTCCACTTTTGAGTACAAAAACCGAGTCTCCAAGA
>NW_007731823.1:141916-143784 GCF_000696425.1 Galeopterus variegatus
CCTTGAACCATAAAATTCAGCAGTTGGATTTAGTATATGTCAGACATGAAAAGAATTGGGAGGTGTAGTTTAGTCATTAATTAAAACAGTTTACCGGGTGAGGATTCAAAAGGAAAGAGAAACTAGGCAAAAGTCTATTTTTTTAAAATAACATTTATTTGGCCACAAAGATATTCCTGGCTGGACCAATTAATCAATCCCCCTATCTTTTTCTATTGAAATTTTGAGCAGTCTTTGTCCTTAATTCATCTAATTAATTGCCTTGCAAGGCTGCAAAACACCAGGGTGGCAAAATCACTGCTTTTTTTTTTTCTGGCGGCTGGCCAGTACAGGGATCTGAATGCTTGACCTCGGCGTTAACCAGCACCATACTCCAACCAAGTGAGCTAACTGGCCAGCCCTCAAAATCACTTCTTGACCAAAGCAAAGACTAAGGCTTTCCTTCAGATGTTTCTAAGACAGATGAGATGAAACCGGGATATAATTTTACTCTTGACCAGTCACGAAATGATCAGCCAAATAAATTACCAAGAAAAGTCAGACAAAAGCTGGCATATCGAGGGCATGATTTTTTCTCATCTCTTCCATTACCTTCAATTTGTTCTCTTGCTGAATAGCCGTGAAGTTGCCAGAACAAGAATGGTTTCAGCAGCAGAACTGCATTGGGTCAAAATGACTGAGCTGGTCACAAAGGCACGTAAAAGGAACAAAACAGTAACATTAAACCACAGCCGTGGCCTTCACACTTAACTGACATTTTCTGTCCCCTTCTGTTAGACTCTTTCTGCAAGTGGTGAATACAGTAATGCTGTTTCAGCTAATGTGGTGGCCAGTGAAGGATTGAACTGCTTTTTTGGGGGACTTTGGTGATTTTTCTGGAGAAATAGCTAAACAAAAATGAACAAACACCCCAGCTAGTAGAACCACACTGCTTTGGGCTCTTGTCTACATCAGGGGTCTTCCTTCCCTGGCTTGGTCCTAACTTTGGTTCTTTAAGATGAGTAATGAAGAACAGACATTCATCTAAGAAACTAAGAATGGTCAATGAATTACTCCACTGCCTCCTGTCTGTAATCTAAAACAGGGCTCGCTGGTTTGACTCTCTTCTCATAAGATTAATTTTTTTTTCTCTTATTCAAAATCTCAACAAATGTAGACCTTCCACCTTTTCTAGAGTGGACAAAAAGGGTTTTGCTTTCCCTTCAGTGACCACCCCTCAGGAGGAAGATGGCTGACTTTTTTTCATCCTCATCCACTAGGCCAGGTTGTTGGTGGTGCTGAGATCCAGTTCTGGCTCTGTTATCTCATCTGAGATGGGTTCTGTGGGTTGGCCTTCTCTGCTCTTTGGAAGAAATTTTGAAAAGCAATTTTGAACAGAGGTTTATGTAGGAATGCAGCAGTTACTACACATTGCATTTGTTGTCACATGTGAAATGCACGTTTCTAATAAAGTGACATATCTATCTAAACGCAACTTGCTTCATAGTCCAGTTAAAATAATTATTCATTGTGTAGTGAATGTGAGGATGCTCAAGGTTTATAAAAAAAAATTTAGCCAAGACTCTCCCCAAACACACATCAACCCTGAGGAAGGCAGCTCTAGAATACTGGGTTCAAATCTCAGCTCAGACTTTCATGAACTGGACAGCTCTTGGACCTTCATAAATCTGTGTCCATAGCCATGACATGAAATTATCAGACTATAGCATTTTATGCTAGTGATGAGTTCTGGAAGATTACTCACAATGCAAAATTTGCGGTATTCAGGGTTAATTTTCCCTGGGGGTACATGTAAAGTGATATTCACATTATTTCAAATTTTATGCATAGAATAAGTCTTTATACTTTTCTATTTCAAATGTGCATAA
>NW_007731823.1:144896-145521 GCF_000696425.1 Galeopterus variegatus
ATAGAGTATGAATGAATGAATGAATGAATGAATGAATGAATGAACGAATGAATGAATTAATGAATTCCTTTACAAAAAGAGATGGACACTTAGAAGAGCTTTCAGAACTTGCTGATTATAAATCTTAAGACAGTGGGAGCTACTGATGTAGATCATCTTCATCTCCTTCAGTGAACATCTTTCTATTTTGCAGACCCAACATTGATCCATCCTTTTGCCTTTGGGGAACACCCCCTCTCAATCACAGACCTTGCAGTTTTGAAGAAATTGACCCCACTGCATGTTGCTGGGCACCTGACCCACCATGAGAGCACTTTACCCCTCTCTAGCCTCAGTGGCTGACTTATGAATGGGTTTGTAACCTCAACTAAGGGAAGATGGGTCACTTCTGGGACTTCAGAGGTAATTGATAGGAAGAGGTGCCCTTTCTGCTATGGTTGCTAAACTGGTATGACACAGCTTGGTACATCTAGGGGACACTATATGGCAAGAACACCTGAGAACAGAGTCGAGACATGAGGATACCTCAGTTTGGACGCAGTTACTTTGTGCTCCTGAATCCACCTGAAAGTAAAGTCTGCCTGCTTATGGACCTTCCTGTCGTGTAACAGTGCATTTCATTTTC
>NW_007731823.1:146763-148300 GCF_000696425.1 Galeopterus variegatus
ATCTGTTTTCAAATCTACATGCTGCAGATAGCTGGTGAATAGCTGTGATTGTTGCTTCAGAGTTTGAGGTGAAACCAAGAATATTTTGAGTGTTATATGACAGTTTCTCCAGAAAGAACCTCTCTATAGATGGGCCTTACATGCTTCCTGTCAACACCAACTGTATGATCATCACAGTATTGTTAAGAGACCAGTGGCTTCAGAAATTTTGATTTAGTCTTTGTGAGAAGATATTTTGAAAGATATTATAGCAATTTCTGTGATCACTAGCTTTACACTGGTCTTCTGTGATTACTAGTGAAATACTGCCGTGTCTCAAGCACACGTTCAATTCCCCTTCCATGCTTTGGCCAGAGTGAGCTTTTCAAAACACATGTCTGATCACATCCTTCCCTAGGATAAAGGTTGAATTCCTCAATACGAGGGTACTTTGAAAAGTTCATGGAAAGAGGGAATGAAAGGATAATACAAATCTTTTCACAAACTTTTCGAAGACCCCTTGCATGGTTAGTGAGGCTGTGTGTGACCTGGTCCCCACCTACCTCTCCAGTCTCACCTAATAAGGTTCTCTCCTCTCTGTTTGGGCTCCAAGCTCACCAACCTTCAGTTCTCTAATGTATCACACGCTCTCTCCCCCCAGAGCCTTTGTATATGCTATCTCCTTTGTCCACCACGTTCTTTGCATTCCCAATGTAGGTCAGATTTTTCCTCATATATATTCTCACAAAACTATGTCCCTTTCCATCAGAACAATTATCTCCTATTGTATTTAAACACTCACTGCATGGTTATAGGGTCATGTTTCTCTCATCAGACAGTCAGTTCCAGGAGAGTAGGAATTGTAGCTGTCTGTAGTCTCCATGAAACAGGGCTTGGTACTCCCAAAGATCAGTTAATTCCCTGCCTTCATTTCATCCACATTTCAGCAGCATTTGACACAAATGACCACTCCTTCCTTGAAACATTCAGGACTCAACTTCTGTGCTTCCTCACTCTCAGGCTGCCCTTCTCCCCTGTGGCTGCTGGTTTTCAGTTCCCTTCGCTTATGCACCTTCTCCATCTCCTTATTCAGTCTCTAAACATCATACATTCTGCTCTTCTAATCCAACTGATGGGACCTCTTCTAAGGAAATAACCCAAAGTGTGGAAAAAGTCACATAGAAAAAAGATGCCTATTTCCATAATAGTTAAAATAACAAGAAATGTAGAAGCAACTTAAATATCCAACACGAGTGGAATGGAGCAGAAAATTGTGGTGACATTCACTTCATGGAGTAGTCACGGCTAATGAAAGGAAGAGCTATACAATCTGTCTAGGAACATAAAAAGATTTTATAAAAGTTTTTATGATGAAATGCTCTATGAAAAGTAGGCTATAAAAAGTCTGCTTAAATTATAATTATAACTTTATAAAAATTTATATCTGGTGAACCTTGAAAAATAAGTACTGTGTTAGATGGTGGGATTATGAGCATTTTTTTCCCACTGATTTTCCAAATGTTTATATTTTTAAAAAAGTGTGTGTGTGTGTGTGTGT
>NW_007731824.1:0-946 GCF_000696425.1 Galeopterus variegatus
GCCCTGTGAATTTTCTGAGTGCCTTGGAGTACCTTTGTGTTCAATCAATTTGGAAATCATGATGTTAAAGGGAGATATGAAATACCCATGTCAAAAATACCCTCTCTCATTATACTCCATTCCATTTTGAAATTCTGGTGGCGTAACCTTGAAACATTTCTACCATCTAATACAAAGTACTTATTCAGAAATATAGGCGTTTATTCACACCACTTTACCTTACCAAATTCTTCTCCTTACCCTGTGAGACAGATTTATTCATATTTGTATTTCTAGAGGATTAGTTCAGTAATTCACCATATCAGATACTTAATAATTGAATAGTACATGGCCTGAAATAGACATCTAAGGTCACAAGATGTGTACAAACTAAAGCCTAAAATTCAGATGATTAAATGTTTGCTGAAAGCAATATTAGGAGATAGCATAACAGTAAAGAAGGGATGTTTTTATCTCTTGAGTAACAATTGTAAGATACAAATATCTTGTCTACGATAGTTGTTTTACTCCAACGTCAACAGCCATATCTACAATCCTACCAATGTCTTCTACCACATAGTTGTGATGCAGCAGATAATTCATGATCTTTGTTTATTAAACTCTATATATTCATTGAAATATTTTATTAAAAATTCAAACATAGAACAAACATAAAAGAATTTTACAGTGAATAACTATATTCTCATGACCTTGATTCTTACATTAATGTGTTAACATTCTTGCTTTATCATACATATATTGGTTCATCTTATTTTTTGAAGCATCTCAACATAAATTGCAGATATCATTACATTTTCTCTTAAATATTTCAGAGCGAATTTATTAACTAATGTTAAATAACTGCTGACTTTTTTTGCTATAAAATTGAATACAATTAAGTATATGAATGTTAAGTATACATTGGCTGAGTCTGATAAGTGCACATATCTAGATATATGCCTTTAGG
>NW_007731824.1:2274-4368 GCF_000696425.1 Galeopterus variegatus
TTTTTTTTTTTTTGGTTCTGAAATTAATGTGTTTGCCAGTGATGTTAATTTTATTGAATTTTGATCAAACAGCAAATTCTTATGTTTGCCATTTTTGTAAGAATGTTGAGATTTTATTTAAAACCTAGCCTTTGTCAAAGTATTGCAAATATTCCTCATGAAATTGAAAATCATCTGCATTTCTACACATTAGATGTAGTAGTTTCTATATGTATCTTCAAAGTTATTAATTATGTTATTCCACCTGTCTACATCCTTATGAAATTTTTCTTCATGATCTATTACCATGAGTGATGTGTTAAAGTTTCTCATTCTGATTGTGCATTTGTAATTATATTGGGTTTTTTGTTGTTGTAGTTGTTTATGTACTGTGGAAGCTTTATGCTGCATGCTAATTAGAATTGCTATGACTTTTTGGTAATTTTATATTTTATTCCATTTTACTGACTATCTTCATCTCTAACAATAATGTGTTCTATGAGATGATTTTATCTAATATTAATATGACTAATTCAGGATTGTTTTGTATTTACTTGAGTAATATGGTACACATATTATTTACGTGCACATCTATCTTTCTATGTATCATCTATCTGTCTACTATCTATACTTTTCATCCCAAGTCTTTTAAATTTCTGTATCATTTTGATTTGGTTGTGTCTTTTGTAATCTGTATATTAATTAAGTTATAATTTTTATCCAGTCTGTCAGTGACCTTTTTTGAATGTCATGGTGAGTTTATTTTCATGGATTGTTATCACTAGNTTTTTTGTTGTTGTTATTTCTAAAATACCATTTTTGGATATTGTTTCTCCTCTAGTTTCTCCATCTGGAAATTCTATTATATGTTCCAAGTCTTTTATTCCTTCTTTTAAATGATTTTGAAGCATCTTTTGAGTCTTGTTGTTTCCTTTCTTTACATTCTCCAAGATTTCTCATTAAACTTACATGAAAACATAAGATCTCTAGTACAAAGTGCAAAGCATAGTGTAATCATTTGCTACATCACAAATTCACTTCTCATCACATCTCTCTCCTTCCTTATGCTCACAGATGGCAACATAAGTCACATATTTTGAAAATAGGGAAGACACCACCAGAAACCTGAAAAGTCTATTTGGGATAGAATTATGTTATAACTAGAAACAAACACAGTTACTGAATAAGAGTAGTTGCTTAATAATTAATAATTAATTTTAAAACTAAATTAATTAAACAATGAGCAAATCAACAGCAGGAATTACATCAAATGTCATTTTATTTTTTTGGTCAGCAACAATGTCTGGCATATTGCAGGTGTTCAACAAGCATTGACTCAAGGGAACATAATTGATTTAAATGGAATAGAATTTTTAAAGAAAGTTGTCTGGAGGTAGCAGCAGATATATGGATGTATAAAATATTTAATCTCAAAGTTTAAAACAGTGTGGAATAAAACCTCTAAAGAGATTTTTTAAAATAATGATGAGAATTTTTAAAGGATTTAAGAATGCATACAGATATGGTTAACATAGCAAATCTACCAAATTTTGAATTTTTATAAAACATTCAACCTTTTAGTCTATTAGATATTGTGAAAGAATTAGATGAAAAATCTTAACATCAGTCTTTGAGATAGAGTTCCCTATTTTCTATTGAAAATAATAAAACTTATATTAGACCATAGTTCAGACTTTCCTGCNGATATGGTTAACATAGCAAATCTACCAAATTTTGAATTTTTATAAAACATTCAACCTTTTAATCTATTAGATATTGTGAAAGAATTAGATGAAAAATCTTAACATCAGTCTTTGAGATAGACTTCCCTATTTTCTATTGAAAATAATAAAACTTATATTAGACCATAGTTCAGACTTTCCTGCATAAACTGTACTGGAAATTATCATAAAAACATAGAGTGCCTAATAAAAATGAACCTACTGTTTGGAATAAAACTTGCCTTTTATTGAAGTCAGAGTCATCACATTTCTTCTGCTTAACTTCTTGAATAATAAGAGTTTCTACTTTAACGTTCTGAGAATTTTCTTTCTGAAAAACATAAAGGGTTGTATTATTATGCAGAGGAAAAGCTATGGCCTTCTATTGTGAACA
>NW_007731824.1:5467-7582 GCF_000696425.1 Galeopterus variegatus
GAAAAACATAAAGGGTTGTATTATTATGCAGAGGAAAAGCTATGGCCTTCTATTGTGAACATGCAGCAGTATTCCATTTAAATAAAGTTGATTCAGCACAAGTCCTCTAGATACTAGCACTTTTATAGTTTGAATAAATGTAGGATACTTGTCTGTGTTGACTTTTTCATTATATGCAGAGTTTCTACCATGAGAGACTTTTTCAGGAACATTCTTATAATACATTTTGGAAAGAAAGATATAATAAAAAGATACTACTTTTTTTTTTTTTTTTGTAGGTGTGAGATGAACATATTTAAATACATCTTTGGCTATTAACAGATAGTAGTCACAGACTCAAGAGGCTTCTATTGCTAAATAATCTAAACCCTCATGTTACTTTATACAAATATTTTTTTTGGGGTTTGAATATATCTAAGAATTTGTAAAGCCATTACATTCAAGAGTATTCTAAAATGTTTAGGGCTTCCCGTATGGTATCATTTTATCCCCCATAAAATTACTGAAATTTACTAAAATTATTTATTTGGCACAATAATAAAAATGATCAAGGTACTATAAGAGCAAACTTTTTATCACAATTAAGTGCAATTAACAAATTTATTCATATTGAAAATTGTAAAAATATTAATGTATGGAATATGTTGATGCCACAAGTATAATTAAAATAAAAACCAAAAGAGAATGTCATGTTTTAAAAATGATGGAGTGAGACTGAAGCACTAAAATTTCTGTAATGTAAAATTTACTTCTCTAAAACTCTCATATTAAGTTAAAATGTTAATTCCAGGCAGAAGGCTCTCTTTGTCATATAATTTTCATCACACTGGTGGGCAGTTTTAAACACATATCAGTTGGAGGTTGTCTTTTTCTGTCATAAAGTTCAAGAGCCTATAATTACATTAATTTGATCAATTCCTTATCTTTAAATTTAATGGACATATTAGAACTTATTTCAAAGGATTGCTGTAGGATTTAATTGTTGCTGTATGTGTAAACACAACAATTTTGAGTAGATATTAAATACTCAAGAAGTGTTTTTATCACTAAATATATTTTTAATCTCCCACTCTGTCAAATCATTTATTATTGAAAGTGCATAAAATCAGTAAGTGTTGTCTACATAAAGGAGAGTGAGAAACATGAATGATGTAAATATTGGAGCCTTAGAGGCAACACTAGGTCCTTATGTCAAGTTAAATAGAAGCTTGTGGCAGGCTCTGCTATTTTCACATAACAGCCTTATTAACAGAACTCTGATTCTGTCTATGCGGGCCCTGTGTCCACTTAAATATAATCCAACGTTCTTCTTTTTATGAAATCAGATGTGGCCATGTTACAGAACACTGGGCCATGGGAAGTGTTAGAAGCAACCCTTTCCCACAACTTCATTAAAAGAAAGCTTTCATTTCTCTTTTACTTTTCTTCCTGCTACGTGCCTGGAAGAGTAGCAGCCATCCAGTGACAATGGGGCAACATGCCCGAAGATGGAAGATGACAATACAGATGATGGAGGGAAGACAGAGCCTGGGTCCTTGAGCTAAACTATCTATATCTGGACCTCATCTCATGTTTTTATTGTTTATATCTTGTGTTTAAGCCACAATAAGAGCTTCTTCTCATTATCTACAGTTGAATGTAATCCTAAATGACATAAAATTGATAGATAAAGGAAATAACAAACATGCCCCATGCAAACCAAAAATGAAACCTTTTTTCATATCAATAGTACTCTGTCATTCTGTCTTCCTTTGTTATTTGCATTGCTTGTTTTTGCTAATTCTTTTCTCTTACCAACATTCTAGTGCTCCCTTTTTCATCTTCTGGGCTAGGAGTTTATCTTCTACTTGACCAATGAGGTTTCTGGTAAATTGTTACAGAAATAACCCCCAGTGCATTGTGTGCCCTTATATCCATGTCCATGTATAGTTTTTCCTGCATTGACTGGGATTGGCCATGTAACTTTCTTTAGCAACCAAAACCTTGGCAAATATGATGTAATCAGAGGCTTGCAAAGTGCTTGGTCATTGAGTATTGCACTCTCTTTTGCTGTTTTTGGAACAAAGTCCCCATGTGAGGAATCCCAAACTAGCCTGAATGAAAATAGCTGGCCTG
>NW_007731824.1:8355-10048 GCF_000696425.1 Galeopterus variegatus
GATGTAATCAGAGGCTTGCAAAGTGCTTGGTCATTGAGTATTGCACTCTCTTTTGCTGTTTTTGGAACAAAGTCCCCATGTGAGGAATCCCAAACTAGCCTGAATGAAAATAGCTGGCCTGGGAAACAGCTAGCACCAGCTGCCTGTCATGTGAGTAAGGCTATTTTTGAGCATCCAGACCAAGACAACGTGCTGAGTGATCTCAGTTGAAAGCATCCAAAGAGCCACCCAGTTGAATCCAATCTGAATTGCCAAAACAAGTGAAAGTCAACAAAATTGTTCTTAATTTTGTAAGCCACTTAGTTTTAGGGTAGTTTATTTGACAAAAATAGATAGATGATAGAAGTTTCTGAAATGTCTTTTATGTTACTCTACTATATGTCTACATTCTCTTTCCATCACTCCCAAATGGATATTATTAAACCATGTCTCTCTTCTGTACTATAGACCCTCATTTCCAACTGCTTCCTCAACATCTCTCTGAGGATGTTACCTGTACAGGGAATAAATGTATGAAATCTGTAGGCCTAAATCTTCCTTAGTTCCCACTTTTGCCCCTGTGTACCTCCTGTCCCTATAAAGGAGAGTCACTAAATGGGACAGTAGATCAAATATGAAAACTGTTAAGCCATAACTTCCCCATTTGTTGTCATTGCTTGACATATCCAAATTGCCAAATCCTATCAATTTTTCATAAAACAACTCTCTTTATATCTAATTCTCTTCAACTCCATTGCTTCTAACAACCAAGCCAAACTCATCTTTCTCCTTTACTAGGGCAAAACATATTTGTCTGCCCAATTCCTATAGAATTCTTACTTCTCTTCAATCCATTCTGCAAATCATAGTATAATTTATTTTTTAAATGCAGATATGATTAAATTTTCCTGCACTCTATTTCATGGGCTTTGAGTTGAAAGTCAAGATATTTATACAGTTGGGAAACTTTTACTTGAGAATTTCCCTGTTCATTTCCACATCTAAATTTTCATCATTCTCCTGTTTATTTTCTGATTTAATCCATATTAGACTTTTTATTAGTCTTTTTTCTATTGGTTATAACAAAATAAACAGAACTAGGTAATTTACAAAGAAAATGGAATTATTGCTTACAGTTTCAGAGGCTGGGAAGTCCAAAGTACAGGGAACACATCTGGTGAAGGCCTTGGTGGTGGCAACAGTGACAGCAGGGCATCATACTGTGAAATGGCAGAGTAGAGAAGACTAACGTCTCATGTGCTCTTCTTTTAAAGTCCTCAGAACCACAACAATGACCACCATTTTTAATCTATTCAGTAGGCATGGTCCTCAAAATCTAATCACCTCTTCAAGGTCCCACCTTTAATTACCATAATAGGATTTCCCACCCTCAACAGTTAACAATGGGGATTAAGCCTCAGTGAGGTTGGGTGGCATCTAATCTACAGCAGACTTCTTTCATCATATCCAATACCTCATATCCTTTTCCATATATCTTTGTTTTTGTGTTTAAGCTCTTTCATGTACAAGGAAACCTCCTCTTCTCTCTCTGTCAAGATCTATTTTTTGTTGGGCATCTCCGGCAGCCACACAGGACCTCAACAGGTTTTTCCTTTCCCTAGAGGGTTGGGGCCAAAGGGACTGCCCTTTTCTCCCCCCCAGGACATGGGGCAAAAAGAGATTCCAAGAGATGGGTGAGCATGCCGCTGCTCTC
>NW_007731824.1:10289-19142 GCF_000696425.1 Galeopterus variegatus
TTGAAAAGGTCAAATGTGCACATGCCTTGCCTCTCTATGCTTAGCCCTCCCCCTTAACTTCTCTTGGGTGCCACCTTTTATCCATTTAGGCCATCTGTTGTTTTTGCTTAGAAAAAGGAGATGGTCCCATATATTTTATCTTTCTGGCACTACTCAGTTTAAATGTCACTTCATTCAAAAGACTTTCACTGATACTTCCTCCAACTTTGACCATGTAAACTGCCCTTATTTTAGGTTGCAAAGAGTAGAGTGATGAAAAATATTTAAAACCAGCTCTCGTGGGACAAAACAAAAACACTTTTATCTTAGCATTTGTTGATTTTGGTGGTGTGAGTACTCCCACCATAGTTGCTTTTAAATAACATGACATCAATAGTTCTGCAAAATTTCTGAAAAGTTAACAATTCTTGAACATTTAAAAATTTATTCCCATGAGCTGCTACATGCCGACTCCCACACAGTACTGACTCCTCTGTCAGCATGCCCAATACACGTTAATATGAAGGTCCCATGGTGTAAGAGTCTATATCTCATTCTTAATGTTGTATTCCCTGTGTCTGGCACAGTTCTCAACCCATGGACTACAACTCATGAAGATGTTTTGAGTGTAAGAAAGAGGGAATGCATGAATGTCAGTACTTCCCTGGCCTCCAGGGCTGTACATCATTAGAGAGCTAGAGAAATGTCTGAAAGAAAACATCCCATCCTTCTGTTTTGGACAACTCATACCAGGATATTTAGAAGAGAAATTAAAATGAGTATATGTGGGTTGGAAATGCTTAGCTGGTGATTCTCATTCAATCTGTGTCTATTCTTAATGTTGTATTCCCTGCGGCTGGCACAGTTCTCAACCCATGGACTACAACTCATGAAGATGTTTTGAGTGTAAGAAAGAGGGAATGCATGAATGTCAGTTCTTCCCTGGCCTCCAGGGCTGTACAACATTAGAGAGCTAGAGAAATGTCTGAAAGAAAACATCCCATCCTTCTGTTTTGGACAACTCATACCAGGATATTTAGAAGAGAAATTAAAATGAGTATATGTGGGTTGGAAATGCTTACCTGGTGATTCTCATTCAATCTGTGTCAAAAAACATTACTTTAGAATTATGTGTCTAGAGTACATATATATTCCTCAAAACAAGATTAGTATCAAGAAGATATTTAAGTAATCAGTAAAGGGACACAAAAATGTTTATATTGTGTAGTGCTGGTGATTCTCATTCAATCTGTGTCAAAAAACATTACTTTAGAATTATGTGTCTAGAGTACATATATATTCCTCAAAACAAGATAGTATCAAGAAGATATTTAAGTAATCAGTAAAGGGACACAAAAATGTTTATATTGTGTAGTGATAAAAAATAATAAAAACAAAAAAATGTAAAAAAGAATGTTAAAGTAACATTAAAATGACACACACATAGAAACATATTATGCAAGAGCTTTTGTATACATTATTGTTAAACTAAATGGACTTCATGGATATTAAGCTGCATACCTATTTAACTGGCAAAGAAAAAAGTTAGAACTAAATGATGATGGATGCACAGCCCAGGCTCTTTCAGCTTCTCTATCATTTGTAGTCTTAACTGTTTGGAGTAAAATGATCTTGATTACTGAAAAAAGTTACTTAAACAAGCTATAATTTACTGAAGATTAACTACAGAATAGGAAGTCAACAGGAGATTCAATGAATGGAAGTACATCTCAGAAGCTTTGGAAGAGTAATTTCAAAAGAATAATACATGATCTGAGTCACCATAAAATTGATGCTGAAATATTTAATGGCCATGCATGCAAGTTAAATAATATAGGTTTCTTAAAAAAGAGTTAAAATATTAGTTACTAAATTACCATATTTTATGATTTTAAGATGTACATTTTTAATTTTCATGTCTCTGAAATTTATATGCAATAAGTAAAACACATTGAATTATAATTTACTTATAATATTTACTTCTACACTAGTAATACACAAAAGTAATGGTACTATTGATTTGATAAAACACAGTAATGGTTTCATATCCTAGTAGATATTATTTTACGAACAAGAGGTGAAATTACAAAAATGTCCTTTTTCAAAATCCTAACCCAGAACAACAAAATTAAAGATTTGAAGGTAATAAGTATTAGGTTTGAATCAAAATAATATGACCAGGGGAGCTGAAAATATAATTACAATGCTCAAAATAGCATTTATTGAGTTCCTACTGTGATTTTAAAGCATCTAGGTAGAGATTAAAAAAAAAAATTGTTTTATACATTCAATCACTTCAACAATCTAATTTTATTTCTTTTGGCCAGAAGTCTTCCACATTTAGTTTATTGGAGAAAGGAGAAACAATGAGAGACAGAGACCAAGAGACAGAGAAAGGTAGAAGGAGAGAACAAGTTTGAAATTAAGCTAAATGTTAAAAAGAATGGGCATGAACAATTAGGATAAATAGCATTTTTTAAAATGTGGTGCAGGAATCATATTCATGATAATTACCTGGCATGCTTTCTAAAAATGTGACCCAAACCTACCAAATCAGAAAATCTGTGCGTAGTGTAAGGGCCAAGGGAAGACATCCCCTTCAACCTCCTGAAGGTTCTCTGAAAAATCATCAGATAAACACTGGTTAATATGAAGTAAAGGCAAAACAAATTTTATTATACCATAGTTTTATGTTACATGGTAGCCTTCACGATGAAGACCCAAATAAGGAAAACAACCATTTTTATGCTGGTCTATGAGGCAGGGGCAGCTATGTAGAAATGTGGTGGGACAAGAAAAGTAAGATTTAACCTTAATAGACTGGGTGGGGAAACCCAGCAAGGCTTGTCTGTTCAGATTCTTCTTGACCTCTCTGTGTAGCATTCATTTCTGCAGGGTATGGGGAAGGACCCTACCTGGAATTGGGGTTTATGACCTATATTAGACAAGGTAGGTCAGATAATTTCTTTACCGCCAGCTCCAAGACAGAAAGTCTGGAGAAGATTAGAGTATATTCATGTCATGCCTTGGGGAACAGGGATTCTAGTTTCTATGGCTGCCTCAGGGGAGAATGATCAGACAGGAGAGCAGGAGAAGGTCAGAGGAAAACTTTGCTTTTGAGGCTGCTACGGAGGCCTTCACTTTGGGCTATCACTTTCTGGGCCCCAACAGTAAGAACTAGAAATCTTTATTTTTAACAAGCTCCCTAACAAGTTTTATGCACAGTAAATTTTGAGAAAACTGCTTTGTAAAAGAGAGAAAAAAAGATAAGCCAAGAAATAAGAGAAGTATAGGTTACTACACTATAATTTTAATCATGTGATGATAACTTGCTGATTAAGTTTGCTGAGTAAGCACTTAAAGTTATAATACTTTCATATAAGAACAAGTCATGAATAGCTACTTATGAAAGCGTGGTAGTACAGAATGCTAGATAATATTATGCTGTATATGTTATGGATAACTATGATCTAATGCTGTTTTTTTTTCCCCCTATAGAATTTAAAGTGAAAGTTGAATGTTCTAACATAAATTGTTTTCTTTAGGAAGACTTATGTGTTTTACACATGTTTTATTCACTGCTATAGCCTAAGTATATTGTTTATGTGGAGTCACCTGCAATACTGCAATTTTGTTATAAAACTCAACAATTATTATGTCTATATCAAATTGTTATGAATAAAATTTTATTTCTAAAATACAGAAAGATATTACATATTTGTCGCATAAAACTAAATATCAAACACAAATTTATGAGTTAACTTGTTAACAAGATATGCGTTAATGTGAACACACAGAAACAACCAAAATATTTTTTCCTCTCTTAAATAAAAACCTTGTGCTGTATAGAAAACATGTGAAATAAATTAAATTTTGCTTAAATAAAACAAAATTATCTAGTTGCTAAAACTTGCATACAATTTTTTTATGAAAGCCAATATAACCCTAATTTTCTGTATTCATCCTCAACTGTTTTATTATTTTGATGTATTTTAATTAGATAAACTTTATTATTTACACATGGCATTAAAATATTTTAATAAGAAGTTGCAATTCTGTATAATTTTGGATAAAATGTATCTGAAAGTCATATCTATGTGATTTAATATTCTTTAAATAACATTTTTAATGTTATTCTTCACCTAACCAAACATAACTATTTTAAATTTTTGCTGGTATTAAAATATTTACTATATATGTGCTATGCTTGGACAGCTATTGATTAACTTCCTACAACTGAAAAACTTTAAATTAGCATGGATAGCTTTTATTTACTTCAGTTTCACATGAAAAGTCAAGAACAAAAATGAAAACTTAAGTAACAAAATAAAAAGTCTTTGGACTACATTTTCTGAATGGAGGTTTGTTCGGTATCATATTTCTCTCAGTTTTTCCTGGGTCAACTTCAAGGAGAAGAATATCTTCTCAAGTAAAGATTATATAAAGATAACATATTAGCTATGAATTGGTGCAGACAGCTTTCTAACCATTTAAAATTGACCAGAATACATGAAAGCCATACATGTTAAAGAAAAAGTTATTTTCTAAGCTTGCTGTGTTCTTGATTTATGAAGTAGAGTGGGTCTATGAATTGGTGCAGACAGCTTTCTAACCATTTAAAATTGACCAGAATACATGAAAGCCATAGATGTTAAAGAAAAAGTTATTTTCTAAGCTTGCTGTGTTCTTGATTTATGAAGTAGAGTGGGTAAAAGGAAATCTAAGCTTAAACAAAATGCTCCTTTTCTACTTGTGCTTATTTAATATAATTCTTAAAAGAGCACACTCCTAGACATAAAAAAAATGACACTGGGACATTAGTAAACATTGTCATATTTAAGTAATTGTGTCTTTTTGATATTTATAAGAAAATGATTTAGTAGAATCTAGAACTGAAGTATAGAACTTTGTCCTTGATGATGGTCTGCAAATGGTAATTTTCTTACACTGTGTAATATGTACAGATATATGCACATACATGTGCACACACACACACACACACACACACACAGGCACTTGAGTCTTCTGTTTTACTTTGGATTTAATGATTTTACTTCAAATTGCTTTTCATCGTAAATTCCAGCATCCATTTTGGAAGTAGTATAGTAGTGTTGGTGTAAATAGCATACAAGTTAATTTTTTTTGAAGTTTATATAATTAGAATTGGCAAAGCAGAAACCAATCATTAAAAGTATGATTGTTAGAACTCTTTTCAAAGGTAGTAGAACTTTGGATTATAAATTTCTGTTAAAAAGACAGTTTTCCTCTTTTCTTATCATCCAAGAATATCATCTATCTACACCGTCATTACCCCATTGAATAAATTTTATCTATGAGGAATTCTTCTTTGTCATAGCATAGAAAATAGACCAATAGCACTTTCAGCAATCCCCATAATACACCAGTCTTGCATGTAATTAGAATAAATATTAATGTTGTACCTTTAGGTTAAAATTTCTAAAAAGTTACAAGAAAATCTCAATGCATATTTCATATTTCATATTTGGTTTTCCACTACGAATATGCTCATTACTTCTTTTAGATCAACAAATAATAATAAACTGCCAAATCCATTTCATAAACTATGTTATTTCTTTCTGACTATGAGTGATTTCATACAGTCACTCCAAAGTTGGTTCATGAGGAAATTATACCTTGGAACTGTCAAAGAAAAACTTGCAGAGTTAAACAGGCAAGGGAGACTTTATTCATGACTATTACAATGGAAGAGAGAGATTGAACCCAACTCTGCTGAAACAAAAGGCAGGAATGTTTTTCAAGTCCTGGGGTAAGCTGGTAGAAAAATACCAGAAGGTATTGAGAGAGAGGTTAGTCAATGTGATTAGGTCCTCTGTGATTGCTAATTAGGGCTTGTTGAAGTTAGTCTCCTACCATCCCACAGAAGCTGGGAGATAGAAGCACTATCTTTCATGATGATTAAATTTCAAAGTGATGGCCTCCAGGTCCTTGAGAAAGGCATTAGTGGGTTATAAAACTGGCCAAAAGCTGGGAGAAGATTTACATCTCAAAGGATCAGAAAAAGAATTTACATTTGAAAGTTTTACTTAGTAAATGCTCTAAGAAAAGGGAAGTCAAGGGCCCAGAGTCAGGAAGAAGCCTGAATAAATGTTAGTGAAGCTGAGGAAAATGTTAAGGTCATCTTGCTCAAAATAGGAGAGAGGAAAAATAGTCTTTTCAAGAGCTTAATTCACTTGCCACCTCTGCAGAGAGAAGACTAGAGGTGAAGAGGATCCATTATAAGACAAGGTGAGTACTTATACCTGGAAGCCTTTTCCTCCACTGCTTCTCCTTTGTGCATCAAATAGTTTTTCTTCTCTAAGAAACCTTGAAAATCCTTACTCCACCTGTCCCCAATCTGACTTAGATGTCCTTTCTCTGAACATCTTAACAGAAGTATCTTTTTCATAGTATTTACCAGAAATTTAACCTTGGATTTCACTTTTTTGTCTTCCTCATCACACTGAAAATTTTTAGGGCAAGATACTGTGATTTTTATCTCTGAATTCCCAACAAAAAGCTAAGGGTCACACATTGTAGGTATACATTCATTATTGCTGAATAAAAGAAACAGTTCTTTTACAATAAATACATTTTAAAGTCAGCTAGGGTAAAGAGAGTCACAGATGGACAAAGGATTCTTCAAAGTCCCTAAAACCTTGAGTCTTAAAGTATTTATTCTGTCTCTTTGAGCACTAAGGCTGATGCTATTGGGAAGCACTATAAATGAAAAATATGCAAATTTAAAAAAATAGCCCATTTTTAATGGGGATTGTAAAAATATCGAATTTGAGCTTAACTTTGAGTTTGATGCTATTGGGAAGCACTATAAATGAAAAATATGCAAATTTTAAAAAATAGCCCATTTTTAATGGGGATTGTAAAAATATCGAATTTGAGCTTAACTTTGAGTTTCTTGGCTTTTATGTTTCAAGTTAAATTCAGGATACCATTTGAAACTATCTTTTGGAATGCAAATCAGCACCAATACTGCTGAGCATAGGGAACATTAATGAAAATAATAACAGAAAAGACTTTATAAAGTCTACTGAATTCTGTTTTAACATAGTAAGTAGAGTTAAGGTGGTCTTTATTATTATTATAATTGGCTGATTACATACAAACACGAACCTACTTATTATTTAACATAAAAAAAAAAGAATATTGGATAATTTCCAACAGGAGGAATATATATAATATGGTCTAAACAGCTGACAAAAATACCACCTTTTACATTTTACCTAGGAGACACTAAGAATAAATAGCTTCAAATATTTTACTTGGTGGGAAAATACTCATCATGCTCTGAATTAATTTTTAAACACTTTTTTTCTAAATTGTGTGTATATTTTTAATTACAGAAATAAATAATTGGATACTAAAAATCAATTTGCCTGCATTAATATAATATTAATATATAAAACTATATTAATATAATATAATTATGAATATTAATGTCCATAAGGAAGTGTAATTTTGACAAATAATATTTTTGTATTGTATTTATTATTTAATTTCAGATAATCACATATTTAAATTTGTTATTTTTAAACAAATACTTATTAAATCTATTGTTAATAATGTACATAACCCAAATAATTATGTTTGATATAATTACATTTCATAGAATGGACTTTTTTCACATCTACAACAAAATACTTTGTCTCTGCATCTGCAATATAAAAATGATGATGCTTTATAATATGTGATAAATACTATAAATGACTATTATATTTAAAATCACAGGGAACATAAATGATTTTTTTAAATACATAGTATTTTATTCCAAACACATTCTGTGAATATTTTAAACCATTGAAATTTAACTCAGACAATGGGACCATCTCTTAGCATGCTTAATTTCGTTATATAGCTTTATTTTAGGGAGAAATTTAGATTTGTATAAACCTCATATTTAAGATAATATGAAATGGTGGAGAATCAAGATAGAATAGACGGAACCAAGTGTCACTGTCTCCTACAGTACCAATTTACAGCTATTAAAAAGTGAAGACTGCCAAGCTGGGGCTGCAAAAGCTCAGAGGAAGAGGAAGAGAGACCTACAGAGTTCATGAAGGCAGGAGAAACCACAATGAGAGAAAGAAAGGACTGCTGTGACCATTTTGATCCCCAGCTATTTCAAGTCTGGCCCTGGTGAGGACACAGAGCAAGAGCTGGCAAAAAATGCAGCTGTGCCCTTTGTGTGAAGTTGCTTGCAGACTGCAGTGGAGAGGAGGGCATTGGTGGCCTCCAGGCCAGCAAGACCACTGACAGGGTTCCCGTGGACCCACATAGGAGTGAGNTGGTGGCCTCCAGGCCAGCAAGACCACTGACAGGGTTCCCGTGGACCCACATAGGAGTGAGGGGTCACAGACAACTGAAAAAAGGAGCCACTCAGAGGCTGATGAGTCATCGCAAGGGAATGGTGCATGGCCCACCCCATGGGAAGTGTTTGGAGTGTGGGGGTGGGGGAGACAGGCCCATTGGGGGAACATTGGGGCACAGCATGGGCATCTGATTTACCCTCCAATCAGCACGGGACCACTTAGTGGAGACTGGTCAGGAATATCGAACAGCAGGCAGCACGGTTAGGGTTAGGGTTAGGGGTGCTGAAAAGATTCATGCCCAAACTAGAGTTTCCACACAACCAGGTTTATCAGACCTCACAAGACCCAGAAGTGCTTAAAAGGCCAACAATTAAAACCTAAGCCTCAAAGAATGCCTTCCCCAGAGAATCAGCAGCAAAGCAGCCATTTACTCAACTACAGAGCTCAAGTGCTGGTCCCCACAGGAAGTTCCCACATTTTACAACAAAGCATTTTATAATAACAAATTAGTTCCAGTTCAGAGTTTAAG
>NW_007731824.1:20765-22235 GCF_000696425.1 Galeopterus variegatus
AGTTATAGGCATCATATGTTGGTAACTGCATCCACCAGTATAAAACATTTCCAGAAGAAAAGGAGAGTACTCCTCTTACTCCTATTTTGTCTTCCTCAGAAGAATAACAAAGAACTTCCTGAAAAAAAAAAAAAGATTAAAAAAAAACCCAGAAAACTTCCCTTTACATTGCATTGGAAAGATTCTCAACAAAGATTAAGCCCAGCCCTTCTTGGTCAAGTGAATGACTCCACAGTGACCACAGTGACTGGCTTAGAATATTAAAATTCCAGGCCTGGAATAGGACAAGGGCCTAAAATTTGCAAAGGGCCAGCAGGAGAAGGGTTAAAAAAAAATCAAGAATCTGCTATGTATGTCTGTCATCTTAGATTTGGGGGTTGCTATAAGTATTTTACAAGACAAATTTTGTCATGGATTTTTGTCGGGTCCGCCACCAGCCGACCCGAACAGCCCTAGCCTCATTTCTTCTGGTGGGCGAGTGAATGGCCTGGATTCCTCTTTCTCTCCTGTCCCCTTTGGAAGGAGATGGGGGAAGAGAGCCATGAAGAGAGGTGAGCACACCGCNGAGCTGAGACGAGGATGGCCCAAAGGCCTCAGCCATGACACCAGCCCCCCAAAATCTGCATCCAGCCTAGCAATAACCAAGCCTCTGCAGAATCCCCCTAGGCTGTTGTGTGTGTGTGGGGGGGAGAGCCTCAGCCACATACCCCCAACCTCTGCATCCAACCCGGCATCATCTGCACTGCCACTCTGGGCTCCTGAGCTGGGATGGGGGGTACTGAGGGCCTCAGCCATGCCCACCATCCTCCACAACCAGGCGAGCAAAGGAGCCTGCCATGGGCCAGTCTCGTGCCCCACTCCCACCCTCTGCTTTCCTGCCTTCTTCCCCCCTACACTGCTTCATGACAATATCTTAGAATGTAAAAATAATAATTAATTAATTTAAAAAGATAATATGAAATGCATATTAATTGAAGAAAAGTGTCATATGAGAGAGAGAAAGAAAGCAGAAGCAGAAATTGAAATTTCCTAATTACAGACATGGGGCATATATTTCCCTTGGTTTTGATTTGAGCCCTCTCTCAATAAATATTGTCTATGACATTAAAAATTTTAGATATAAACATTTTAATGGTTTTCTATGATTCCATATAATAAATAAATAGCACCTAGTTAATGATTCCATTATTGTTGGAAATTTATATTATCAACAGGAAATTAACAGTATACTTCTATAATACTGTATATTAATATTTACATAATCAATGACCAGTGAGTGGCAGAAAAGTCATTAAGATACTCTGAAACAATGAGGACAAAGATAGTGTAATTACACAGTTGATTAGTTCTGAAGTTCAGCAAATACCATACAGTTCATCCTTTTTGTGACACATTGATCTTTCCCTAGTAGTTATAGGCATCATATGTTGGTAACTGCATCCACCAGTATAAAACATTTCCAGAAGAAAA
>NW_007731824.1:23856-24710 GCF_000696425.1 Galeopterus variegatus
CCATAATGGCACCGCTTGTAATGTCACTTAAGGTGGCGTTAGTTTTTAAGGCCTGACAGATTTTAGGGCTCTTATAAATGTTAAATATGACAATTTTAGCCACATTTAAATAAACCAATAGAAAGTTAATTAGTAATATTTTACTGTATAAATGTGAGAATTTTGTAAGAAACTAGTATTTGTGAACTCTACTGTGTTTCAGAAATGACTAGGCTGTTTGTTTATTGGGTTAACACAAGTCGATAAATAGCATTTATTGCCTTATAGAATATAATTTTAAATAACCATAATTAATTTATTTACATTTCTGAATTTTTTAGCAGAAATGCTTTAATACAAAAATAGATTTATAAGGAAAATTACTTGTGATCAGGTTGGGTAACACCAAGTGTTTTATGCTTCAGATTTAAAGGAAGCATGTGTATCTTTCTGATCATTGTTTATAAGATGTAAAATATTACATTTATGACAAATTTTTTGAGCACGTCCTAACTTCTCAAGGTCCTATTGTAGCTTTTCCACCTGATGACAAAAATCAGCAGTAACAAACATTGTTTTATGAACTACGTATAATCTAAATTATTTTTACATTACTTTGGAGGTAATAAAGCAGAGCCTGTATCCACAAGTTGAGTGAAGTAAGAATAATGTTAGTGTTAGCATCTCAGAATAACCCACTAATGTTCATTTACCTTATCTGAGAGAAAACTCCATAAACTGAAAGATTGGATATAGATTGCTATTTCAACTTTTGGACTTAGCACCAAGGTTATCGTTTTACTGGTTTATCAACTCAATTATGTAAATTAGTTGAAAAAGAGTCATTAATTATTGCACAATTGTATGCTTGTTTT
>NW_007731824.1:25425-26396 GCF_000696425.1 Galeopterus variegatus
CTGGTGATTTTCAGTTGTTTCCCCAGGTTTTATTTCCAGAGTTTAAAATTTGGTATTGGCTAGCCTGAGTGTAGGTTATGACAACCTCCTGGAAAGTTGTCTAGTCAGTATAGATGTGATATAAAAATTACATTAAATTTCGAACTACCTCTTTAAGTTCAGTAACGTACTTAGACTACAAAATTTGTGTGCCTGAAAAAGTGAATGGAGGCACATATGCAAAAATTGTTTTTATATGTATGAATAGACATGAATGAGAATATTAAATATGAATATAAACAAACATGATATTAAACAGTGACTAAAGTGTGAGCATACAAATTTCTGAAGTTAATGCACACAGACACATCAGAATGGAATTGTGAAGAAAAGAGACATTAATATATCCTAGTTTCTGTCCTTAATAAATAAATTCTCTACATTTACATCTGACATGACAAAGAAACTGGTACCAGACATGCCCTTAAGTCAGAATGAACTAGAAAATTGGACAAAACATATAAAAACAAAAAAAACCTGGTTTCATACATTTGGCAACTGGTTGCTCAGAAATGTGACGTCTGAAAGAAGAGAACAAATGAGACAAACACTATGACTGCACCCAGCTCGCTCTTCCTGGGACAATTCATGAGTTATGGAGAAGAAGGGAGACACCCAAGCAGAATACTGGGCTCCTGCACAGTTGAGAAGACAGACTGAAATTCCGGGGCTGAGGTAGTTGGAATTTGTGGAGTAGAGAACTACAGTAGAGGGAACTACATGGAACAAAAGTCCCCTGAAATCTGCATGGGGCCCATTTGATTCTTTGGATAACTATCAACCTGTGTATTTATAGCTTTAAGAACAAACAAACGTGCGTAGTACATCAGATTCCTAAATTCCCACTAAGAAGGGCTGGCTATGTAAGAACACCTATTTGCAAGCTAATATCTGAAAAATTCCCAGAACACACACAAGGTTGTTCAATTTAT
>NW_007731824.1:27242-34242 GCF_000696425.1 Galeopterus variegatus
AGACCGGTTCCCGCTTACTGGCTGAGCGCAGTGCGGGCGCAACACCGAGGGTTGCGATCCCATTACCGGTCAGTAATAAAGACAAAAAGGAAAAAAAAAAAAAAAAACAAACTAACGCCACCTTAAGTGACATTACAAGTGTATTAACGTGTCAGCCTAATATGCTGCTGGGAGGAAGTAGGGTGGGAATGTCTGCGGGAACTTTGCCTAAGCCCTTATTGGCCAAATATGTGCTTCTGTGCTGGTGAACACAACAGCTAGGCATTGAGACAGGATGCATGCCCTTGACCTTTAAGCTGATCGGATTATGTTAAAACCTCCCCTCCCTATCTGCTTATAAAAGCAAGTGCTTGTGTGATATAAACGGAACTGCTTCGACAGAACCCCCGCCTCATCTGAGTGTCCTTTAACAGGGCTGGTTTGGGGCTGGCGGTGTGCTCACCTCTCTTCACAGCTCTCTTCCCCCATCTCCTTCCAAAGGGGACAGGAGGGAAAGAGGAATCCCGGCCTTTCGCTCGCCCACCGAAAGGAACAAGGCTAGGGCTGTTTGGGACGGCCGGCTGTGGACCCGACACAGGGTCTTCAGTAGAGACAGAAGAATTGTCATGCTTTAGTGGTAGTACTGATCTAAAACTAAAGTGAAAATTCTGTATTAGTTTTCTATTGCTGCTGTAACAAATTACCACACATTTGGGAGCTTAAAAAAACACTAGTGTGTTATTATAGCTCTGGAGGTCAGAAGTTTATAATGGGTCTCACTAAGTTAAAACAAAGTGTTCGTATATTGCGTTCCTTTCCGGAAACTCCAGGGTAAAATTTTCTTGCATTTTTCAACTTCTAAGGGCTGCCTGCATTCCTTAGCCCATGGTCCCCTTTCATTTTCAAGACCAGCAATGACCAATTGACTCTTTCTTGCATCACATGTCTTTCTCCCATAGTTGCTCTGACACTGACTGCCTTTTCTGCCTCTCTCTTGCACTTTAATGGATCCTTGTGATTACTTTGGGCCTACTTGATAATCTAGGATAATCTCCACATTTTAAGGTCAGCTGATTAGCAACTTTAATTATGTCTATAACCTTAAACCCTCCTCAGCCCCCCTCCGCCCACACACACACATCACCATGTAATACAACATATTCACAAGTTCTGGGAATTAGACTATAGACATGTTGTGGAAGAGGAGGGGGCATTATTCTATCTACTACAGCTCCTTTAAACAAACTAACAAACATTGAACATAAAGCATGGAAAGGTTCAAATAACCTGCGAGTAATTTGACTACCAAAATAATCTGCAAAAGTTCTAAAGAATGAAACAATTTCACTCCCCAAAAAGACCATTATTGGGCATTAGTGTTCTATAGATACTCAAGACAGTGAAAGGATAATAAAACCTATAGTGAACAATTTTAATGTAATACTAAGTTAAGAAATAGGAAACTTAAATTCCCTTATAAACATTCTAAAAATTGATTTTATAATTAAAAACCTGACCACAAAGAAAACTCCAGGCCTAGATGTTTAGACTCGTGAGTTCTACAAAACATTTGATGAAGAAATGCTACAAATCTCACACAAATTTTTTAGAAAATAAAAAAAAAAAGGAGGGAAAACATTTTAATGAAGATTGGTGGTAAATTTTCCACCAGTGTAAATGAATATCCTTTAAAAGCCATCCAGACAGACCAATAAGATAAAAGATCATTTCATAAAAGCTCCCTGCTTCCATGAAATATTAAGCTACATTAACACTACAAAAATTCTATGGAAGAGAGGGGAAAGAAACAAAAATGTAATAAATTGTGGGAGGAGATCTAGGTGCTGTAAATATCAAACAAACATAAGTAAAATGAGCAGCAAACACATGTGGAAAAGGAGAGCTGGGGAGCAGAGAGACAAGTGTGAGTGGAGCCAGTGGGCATTCCTTCTACAACCTGCACCCAGATCTCTGGAACTAAGCATCGTCCAGTCCAACCTCTTTGGAAAACTGTTTGGCAATGTCTTATAAACTCAAATATACACTTACATGCAACCCAGAAAATTCAGTCTGAAGTATTTACACAAAAAAGAAGAAAACTTTTGTGTGTATGAGAACATGTACACAAATGTTCACAGAAGCTTTATTCACAAAAACCAGGTTGAAAAACTTATCGGCATGTAAGTAGATAAAAAGCGGCGATACATCTATACAATGGAATACTAGGCAGCAATAAATTATAGTGACCTACTGACCATAAATATATACAATTTTTATTTGTCAATTAAATAATAAAGTAAATATAAACTAAAAAATAATGAATTATTGATACAAATAACGGCATGGATGAATCTCAAAACTGCTTACTGAGCAAGAGAATCCATGTGCAAACACATATCCTATAATTCTATTTATGTGAACTTTTAGAAAAGCTTTATCAAATCTAGAGAAATAGCAGATTGTCATTTGCCTGAGGATGGTGGTGTTGGGGGACACTGTTTGCAAAGAGGAACAAAATAAGTTTTAGGGACAATAAATAGAATCTTTCTGTTTGTTGCGGTGGTGGGCACATGGGTTTATATATTTGGGAAAACCATCAGACTATACACTGAATATCAGTTTATTTTAGAGCAAGTAATAACAAATCAACACATTGATGTTTAAAGTAAATAAACCTTGACACAAAACAAAATACACAAAAATATTCTCATAGAAATCAAAGAAAAGATATTTGTAACAGTATAGTAAGAAAATACATTTTACAAAGGAATTCAAAAGCACTAATCATATAAGAAAAATGATAAAGTAAAACATATGCTTTTTGATTATACCACCAAATTTAATTTTAGATGTACCAGGAGTCTTCAAAAGTTTATGAAAAGATTTGTATTATATTTTAATTCTATTTTCCCATTAACTTTTTATAGTTCCCTTGTATTTATACCATTAAAATATTATAATGAAAGACATTCTTTGGAAGAAAACATTTGTCATACCTATATCTGACATATGACTTGATCCAGAATATTTAAATAACACAACTTAATAAAAAGGAGACACTCCAATAAAATTTGGACAAATGATTGAGCAAATATTTCATAGAGTATGACATATGTGGCCAATATATGCATACAAAGAAGCTCAGTATCATTCTTCATCAGGGAAATGCAAAGTAAAGCCACAAGGAACTACCATTAAACATCCACTAGAATGATTACAATTAAAAGGAATAACAACTTCAAATGTTGTCAAGGATAAGAATTAATTTGAACTCATATATCGCTGTTGGGAGTGTAAAATGGTATGACGATTTTGTAGAACCGCTGGCATTTTCTTGTAAAGTTAAACAAACATATTAACAACAATTCTATTCCTAGGTATTATTCCAAGAGAAATAAAAACATGTGTCTAAAAATAATACTTGTATGTGAATGTTCATAGTGGTATTACTCATAATAGGCAAAAACATAAACCCAAATCCATCAACAAATAACTGGATAAGCATACATTCCTCTGATTGAACATTACTCAGTGAGGAAAATAATCAAGATATTTATATAAAAAAATAAAAAAGGTGAATCTCTAAAGCATTATGCTGAATAAAAAAATTCATAAGCAAAAAACTAGCTACTGTATGCTTTCATTTATCTGAAATTCTAAAATAGATGAAATGTATCAATAATGACAGAAAGCTGATCAATGATGGTAAATGCAGAGTTGACTGTGTAGAGGAGTGTGGTGCTGACAACACCAAATCAAGGGTTAAGATCCCCTTACCGGTCATCTTTTAAAAAAAAAAAAACAAACAAATTGTTCTCCAAGTTCTTGGTGCAATTTTTTTTGAGGCAAAACTTTACCTCTGCTCTCTTAGGGTTTTTGTTGTTGTTGTTTTTGTTTTTGTTTTTGTTTAATGAGGCAAAACTTTACCTCTGCTCTCTTAGGGTTTTTGTTGTTGTTGTTTTTGTTTTTGTTTAAGCTGGTTTGTTTTTGTTTTTGTTTAAGCCTGAGAATTAAATTGATATGAGACAGATCAACAGGAGAAAAGCATACAGATTTATTTAATACAAGTTGTACATGTCACAGGAGCCTTAAAATGAGGACCCCAAAAAGCAGTGAGTCAAATAATTTATTTGCTAAATTAGATAAAAAGGACTAAATTGTGAAAATGTGATGTCAAAGGGGGATTTACCTAGCTAACCAGGTAAAGAAGTGACTAGAAAGATAAAGGTTGTTTGTAAGGATTTCTTTGGCCTCAACTTCCTGTCCTGCTGATACTGGTCTTTTTCTTTTGGTACAAGGAGGATATCTTTCATATGAGAATTTCATCTGCTTTTAAGGAGAAAGGTCAAAGTGATCTTCTTGCACTTGCCATTTTTTAAATGCCTTTAGCTCAAAATAATTCTTATAGCAAAGTGACATATTTTTGGGTGGTGTGTTTTCAACTCCTTCAACTACAAGGCAGCACATTTACAGATGACAGTATTGTACTCTGTCTTCATTGGTGTGGTTGTTATACACTTGCATGCATTTATTCAAGCCCATCTAATAGTATACTTTAAATGTGTTTTATTTCTTGTAAAATGTCTTAATAAAGTTTAAAAATTAATAGAAGAACAAATTGAGAAAAAAAAGTAAATGTTTTCATGTTTGAAGGTGTGATTAACTTTTTGCTAAAAAAAAGTAGAAACATGAAAGAATTATTTATAAGAATTTACATGGAGAACTAAACACATTATTTATTTGCATATTTGTTTATTTATTTTATACATAAAATTATGATAAGACATGGAACTTTTTTTTCTAGGAAACAATTAGGGAAATATATTTTCCTGTTTTCTGCTGAGTTATGCTGGAATCTGGAGTAATCCACACAGAAACAGGTACCAGCTATGGAGGATGTGTTTTAAAACAAATTATCTTCAGTAAGTCACCCTGAGGGGATTTTGCCTAAATTACCACTCATAATCTCCTGGAAAACAAAGCAGTTAAGCCTCCTGCTGCCATAAAATGTTTTGCAACATAAAAAGTTAACACACATAAAGCATGTGATTATCAAACAAGTAAGTAAAACTTTGATGATAATCTCTTCCAGGCCTGTCAAGTGACAGCCACCTTAAAAAGTAGACAATAAATCCCCATATACGGCCAACCCGTGGCTTACTCGGGAGAGTGCAGTGCTGATAACACCAAGACCACGGGTTCGGATCCTATATAGGGATGGCCGGTTAGCTCAATGGCTGAGCGTGGTGCTGACAACACCAAGCCAGGGTTAAGATCATCTTTAAAAAAAAAAGTACCCATATATGTCTAAACAATTGTTACATAATAGAGGTATATTCTCCTTTAATACTTGACAAAATAATTTTGTGATTTGTTAACAAAACTTTATAATAATGAACATTTTAAATTGGTTAGATATTTAATTGTGTTTAGTGAAATATGCTGCAACTTTTTTTGTCCAAAGAAAGTTATATTTGTTGTCTATCAGAGGACAGAAATTCAACTTTTATTATGTAAGATACATATGTAGGATCCATTTAGAACTAATACTTATGACTAGAATAAATTGTGTTTGACTACATAAAATTGTGTGACTAAATAAAATTGAAATGACATTAATTAGAATTTTTAGACTGTCATAAAATATTTCACAATATTGAAATCCTTTTTTCTCACTGAAATGGGTTTACTCAGATGCTTAGAAAGGTGACAGATTTCCATCAAAATGAGTTATTCATTAAAAGTACAACTTAATACATAATGTACATCACTATGAAGTTTTAAAAAAATGTTTATTTTACTTAACAATACAACTCTGACTATAAATTAGTAATTTTATAATATTTCTTATTTAATGTGTATAATAGGCTGTACTTTATTTTAACATTTACTAACATTTATTTGGTACTATTCTAAGTCAGGCATTGTATAACAGTTTTTCTATTTGATTTTTACAGTAATCCTTTCAACAGCTACAATTATATTCCACACTTTCCAGATGAGACAATTGAAGTTCCAGTTAAGTAACTCCAAGGTGGATATGTCAGCCCTTAATTTTCAGAGCTTACAGTACTGCTTCTTATGTGATCTGCTGCCAGATTTTGTGTTTCTGAACCCAAATTCTCCCCCCCCTTTATTTAACTCCTCCATGAAAAACTATACAAGCACATGAAAAATTATATAACCACATGAAAAATTGGATTGTTTATGCATTTCAAGTTTATGGTACACAATTGCCTTCCACAGGAAAGACTTCTTTGGCATTCTCTTATGGCTAGGTGTCATCTTCCTCTGCTTGTTACCAAATCAGAACTTATCGAGGGCTCCATTGTGAATAAAAAACAGTAATCTCTTTTAAAAAGAGGACATGGATCTAGTGAGCAGCATGCATAATATTTATAACTTTGATTCTGAGTAAAAACCTGAGACCACTTGGAGATCTTCATAGCTCTCTGGTATCTCCTGGGAAGGTTGATGTGCCTTCCTTTCAGAAAAGAGAACAATCATAATAGACAAAACCCTCCTTGAATTGCCTCAGTGATCACAGAAAATAGGCCCAAATATACAGGGAGTTACGAAGCTGACAGCAGATTGTGCTCCAAATAACTATTTTGAGATTCATTCATGTTGTACCATGTATCAATAGTTCATTATTTTACGGTTGAGTGTAGTGCTCTATTGTGTGAACTTGCTATCGTTTATTAATCTATTCATCTATTGATGAACATTTGGAGTGTTTTCAAGGTTTGTCTATTACATATAAAGTAATATTAAAATGTGTTTATGCATCTTTGTATGAATATGAGATTTAATTTATCTTGGGAGATTTAATTTATCTAGAAGTTGAATGGCTGGATTATGTGTGGATGGATGGATGGATATTTTACTTCTTTAGAAACTTCCAGGGGCCGGCCCGGTGGCGCACTGCTATAGTGCGCCACTTGGGAAGCGCGGTGGCGCTCCCGCCGAGGGTTCGGATCCCACATACAGACCGGCCGCTCACTGGCTGAGCGAGGGGCGG